>NC_052056.1:109937333-110159833 GCF_903992535.2 Arvicola amphibius | reverse complement strand
ATGACTCTAACTTGTGTCAAGTTGACATAAAGGGAATATAGGAGTTGGGAGTACAAATTGGAGCTGGCCTTTAGCTTGGGATTTCTAAGCCTGGGCCTTGGGGCATGGGACAAATGGTTAAGATTTTCTGAACCTCAGTTTACTTACAAAAAAGCAAACCCTCCTTTGAAGAATTGTGAGCTCCACCAGCTGGTGGGACCAGATTAGACAGGTTCTAACATCAGTCCCGTGTCCTGGGAATCTCACAGCGCTCAAGGTTTCTGTGGACCCCGGAAAGAGGTTTTCCTTTTTAATATTTTATGCATTTTAGTTTACTTTAAGTAGATGGGTGTTTTGTTTGCAAGTATGGCTGTGCACCATGTGCATTCCTGGTACCCGTAGAGGCCTGAAGAGGGTGTCAGATCCCTTGGAAGTGGAGTCACAGAGAGTTGGGAGCCACCCAGTATGGGTGCTGGGTCCTCTGCAAAAGCAGCAAATGCAAAAAAAAAAAAAAAAAAAAAAAAAAAAAAAAAAAAAAAAAAAAAAAAAAAAAAAAAAAAAAAAAAAAAAAAAAAAAAAGAAAAAAGAAAGCAGCAAATGCTCTTAACTGCTGAGCCATCTCCCCCGCCCTGGGGATGTTTGGTTTGAAAACTGCCCATTTTCTCTGCAGCCCCCTTAGTCCCGGTGGAGTACATTGCATGTTAGACCACTAAGGAACCCAACATGGGCCAGGGAGAAGCACAGAGCAGTGATTCAAAGTGAAACCCAGGGACTTCAGGGGAAGGTGTTAGGGAAGAGGGGAGGCCAGGTATGGAGGCGAAGAGCAGAAGAAGACAAGACCTGTTGGTGCACGCCTTGCATCCCAGCACTTAGGAGGTCGAGGGAGGCAGATCTCTGGGTTTGAGGCCAGCCTGGTCCACACAGCAAGTCCCAGGCCAGTCAAGGTTGCATAGCGAGACCCTGTCTCCAAAAAAGAAAAAGAAAGAAAGAAAAGAAAAGAGAAAAAGAAAAAGAAAAAGATGGGAGGGGCGTGTCTGTGTATCTGTCCAGCTTACTGGGGAAGGAGGGAGGTGAGGTCGAGAGGAAAGGCCACACACCCTGGCTGTGTAGCTGGTTGCCCTGAGCTCACAAATCCCCCACAGACTGTAAACTGGGTGGATCCAAAGCGCCCTGGCCAAGTGGATGGTAGCCATTGTGATTGCAGATGTCTTGTACCTTTCGTCTTTAGAACATTTATTCGGCCTGCAGAGAGATGGCTCAGGAGCTAAGAACGTCCACTGCTCTGGCAGATCTGAGTTCAGTTCCCAGCACCCACATAGTGACTCGCAATCATCTCTAACTCCAGTTCCAGGGGATCCAACGCCCTCTCTGGTCTCTGTAGGCACCAGGCATATATGTGGTTCACATACATCCATGCAGACAAAACACCTAAACTAATACAAATAATCTTTTTTGTTACATTTATGATTTACTGTTCTTTTAGTTCCTCACACTCTGCTCTATGTCTCACATTCGTTAACTTATGAAAATAGCATGTACTGGGGCTATAAAAATGACTCAACCATTAAAATCAAATACTGCTCTTGCAGAGGACCCAAGTTTGGTTTTTAGCACTATGTCAAGTTGCTCACAACTGCCTGTAATATAACTCAGCTCAAGGAGAATCCAGCCCTTCTAGAATCCTAGGGTACCTGCCCCCCCCTCTCACACACACACACATACACACACAGAGACTCACATGCACAGACTCACACACAGACTCACATGTGCACACACAGACTCACACACACACACCCACACACAGACTCACATGTGCACACACACAGACTCACACACACACACCCACGCACAGACTCACATGTGCACACACACAGACTCACACGCACACACCCACACACAGACTCACACACACACACATAACCACATACAGACTCACATACATACACGCAATTAAAGATAAATTTGAAACTAACTCTTGAGTATCAACAACGGCAGGCACCAAGCCTCAAGGACAGAATGGTTGTCAGGAATGGCACAACTCTGGCTTTTCTGCCTTCCTCCCACCGAACTCTTAGTTGTTTTTTGTTGTTGTTGTTGTTTTGTTTTGTTTTTTCGAGACAGGGTTTCCCTGTAGTTTCTAGAGCCTGTCCTGGAACTAGCTCTTGTAGACCAGGCTGGCCTCAAACTCAGAGATCTGCCTGCCTCTGCCTCCCGAGTGCTGGGATTAAAGGCGTGTGCCACCACCGCCCAGCGAACTCTTAGTTTGAGTTCATGCCCTTTCCTGGTACCTTGTCCACCCAGTCTACCTCACCCCACAGCACCTCCCTACTAATGCCCATAATGCACTTTTTCTAACAGCAATGACTTGACAAAGACTCTGATAAGGCGGGGTGGTCTTTGGGGACACTGGAGACATTTGAGTCCCTGTCTTTATTCAACCATTAAGACAGAATAGTTGTGGACAGGGCATTGGAAACGGGGGCGGGGGCTAAAGCGTCTGACATTTCTATGTAGCCAGACAAGAATGTTTTAGAATTGACTGTGTTAATGACTACAAAAGCCGTGTCCATGCGAGATAAACCCTGCTTGAAGATACACTTCATTTTATTCGTTTGTTTGTTGTTTGTTTTATGAGTATGAGTGTTTTCCATACACATATGTGTGCACTACATGCGTGCCTGGTGTCTGCAGAGACCGGAAAAAGCCATCGAGTCTCCTGGGACTGGAGTTACAGATGGTTGTGAGCTGCTATGTGGGTGCTGGGAATTGAACCCGGGTCTTTCCAGCCCCTGATCATACACTTTATTTTTTTTTTAAGATTTATTTATTTATTATGTATACAACAACATTCCTTCCATGTATGCTTGCATGCCAGAAGAGGGCACCAGATCTCATTATAGGTGGCTGTGAGCCACCATGTGGCTGCTGGGAATTGAACTCAGGACCTCTGGAAGAGCAGTCAGTGCTCTTAACCTCTGAGCCATCTCTCCAGCCCCCCTGATCATACACTTTAAATAGGTGAACTGGGCAGCATATGGATTATATCTCAGTGAAGTGATTGTGGGAAAAAGGAAGGAGGGGGAGGAGGAGACATAGGGAAGGAAAGGCGAGGGTAGAAAAGATCCCACCCAACAGAAACCTCTTAAAAGTAATGATAGAGCACAACGCAGTCCCACAACGCAGTCCACGCTTGGACTCTTGGTGCCTGTGGTCGCAGGTGGGCTGCGGTGACCCACCCACCAGCACCCCAGGGCTCCCGCCTCATCTTCTGAGCACGAGCCTCCGAGGGACAAAAGGAGCAGGAACTGTGTGTGCCCTGGACTCCGAAACAGCGAGTTCATGGTCTGACTGCCTTCAAGCAGAAGAGGGCCCTTTAAACACGGCCTGATGGTTCACCTGCGCTGGCTGGAATGGATGCGGAATTAGCTACGTGACGGTGCTCCAGGCCGCCACAGGAGGGCAGTATTGTCCAGGTAACACAAAGCCTGAGGCACAGTCTACATTCCAGAACCTCAGAAAATACCCAGGCAGGAATCCTAGTTCAATAAAGTATTATAAAGTTAACCATGAGGTTGTTAGTTAAAAACAAAACAACTATGATTACATAAGTTAAACAACCTTTTTAAAAATTCCTCCCTAAATATTTGATGTGGGAAAAAAAATCCCTTCCAGGGTGGAGCTGAAGACGAGTGCGTTCTGACGCAGTTTCTAAGCCATAGCGCCCCCAGAGCAGTTACCCCAGGGTCCCTTTACACTTTCTCCTGAAGTGGAAGCGCCCACCAGGCCGTCAGGGACTGAACAGCGTAGCGCTGGGGTCTAGAGGCCCTGAGCTCCAGCTTCAATTGGACCTTAGCCCCATCGCATCCAAGCCAAGTGTTCTTCTTCGTGTCTTGTTTCTGACTGCAACAATGATCACGCGCCCCACTTCACTGAGCCGAGGAGCAAACACCCATTCAATATTTTGAACGGCACCCAGTGGTGTATAATATGTTCTCAAAATCCTCAACCTCGGCCATTCTCGACTCAGATGCTTGCTGGGACCTCTCGGGGAATCTTTAAAGCCATTCAGTTCCTTCGCAGTCCTCCTCCTGCACTTTCGTCCTGCCTGTGGTCCGCTGCCGTTTGAAAATACAAAACGGAGAATGCTGCGCACCCTTCTGAGTGGCATGATGCCTCCTGTCATACCGCTCCCCCCTGTCCAGGGTGTGTCACCCTTATGTCCAGTGTTTCCACGTCGTATATGCTACCTTCCTCTTAATCACTTGGTAGATAGCTCAGTTCTCAGACTGACTGTCCTAGTACGCAGGATCATAGTGCTTGTGCCCAAAAACCCTGTGGTTTCAAGCATCCTAGGCGGGGGCTGGGGGTGGGGTGGGAACGTGGTCCTGGAATGTGTCCCCTTGCAGGTAGGATGAATTAAGGACTCCAGTTCACCCGCATTTATCACCGCATCGTTCCTAGTGGCCAAGCGCCCACCAACGTGAGTAGAAAGTAGCCTCTGCATCCGATGGAATAAGTACCCAACCTTAAAAGGAATGAATTCTGACGCAGGCTACGACGTGGCTGGAGCTTGAGAATATGACACCAGCTGAAATAAGCCAGACCCTAAAGGAAGATTCCTTAAATGAGGTCAGACTTAAAGAGGAAGAGTAGGCCGTTGGCTGCCAGGAGCTGGCAGGAGAAGGGCGGGGAGTTAATGTTTAATGAGATTGGCTAGAGTTTCAGTTCTGCCTGCTGAAGGCCTGCATGGCTGGCGAGGGTTGAACGATAATTCAAAGGGACCTAACGCCCCTGAACTGCCCTATGATAATGGCCAATGCGGTCAGTTTTATGGTATCAAAGTTAAAGAGAATCTTCCTTAAAATAAAATTTACAAAAAAAGAAAGGACATGGAATTGAGAGGAGTAGGAAGGTGGATGGGGTGGATTGGGAGGAGCTGGGGGAGGAGCGGGAGCCAATGTTGGAATATAATTGTATGAAATTCTCAAATTAAAATACTACATTAGGAAGAAGTATTTTGCTTTTACAGGTCTACATGGTTAGAGCTTGTGGCTCTGGATAAGACATAAGGTAAAATTCAAACTCAATAATGGTTCTTCAATCAAAAGGGTCCCTCTCCTCCCACAGCATCTGGCTCAAACTCAGCAATGACCTCCTCCCGTTGACTTGCAGCCAAAGGCTTGACCTTCCCCAGAGCCCTACCTTATAGCACCCAGCCCTGGCACCCACCCGTTACCACCCTGGCCACCCTACCACCCTCGGAGAGTGAGAGAGCGGGGGCTCAGTGGGCCCTAACCTGAGACATACACTGATTTCCCCTTCTCCAGGCTCTTTGTCCTCTTGGACCCCCCCAAAGAAGAGAAGGGAACCTTGAGGGATAGTGGGTTGTTCACTGTAGGGATTTTGACCTTTTCTGGAAAGAATCCAAAGTTGGCCATTAGACTCCTGGCCCAGACTTCTCCCTCTGCCAGAAGGTGAGTTGGCAGCCCAGCTGGCATGCAAGTCCTAACCGAGTGGATGGGGAAGCCAGTTCTTTGGTAGCAGGGGTGAAGCCAAAAGGCAGACGTGCCCTATAAGACCCGCCACTACATATCACAGACGCGTCAGACATATCACAGACGCGTCAGACATATCACAGACGCGTCAGACATATCACAGACATGTCAGCACATATCACAGACATATCACAGACATGTCAGCACATATCACAGACATGTCAGACATATTACAAACATGTCAGACATATCACAGACGTGTCAGACACTGGCACTGGCATCTACATGCTTATGGCATACATGGGCAATCATAGGCCAACACCCACAGGGGAGATGTTTGCAGTCTCCCTGAAACTATTCAAAATGAGGGGGGCTGGCAAGATGGCACAGCAGTTAAGAATGCTGGCTGCCCTTCCAGAGGACCCAGGTTCAAGTCCCACATGGCAGCTCACGACCATCTGCAGCTCCAGTTCCAGGGGATCCGATGCCCTCTTCGGACTTCCTCAGGCACCAGGTACACACGGCACATAGACATACACCTAGGCAAGACGCTCATACACATAAACTAAACTAAACTGATAAACTGCCCAGTCCACAGAAACACCCCAAACAGAAGTAAGTCAAGGACAGGGGACCCCAAGGCAAACGTTCCTTTCCGGTCTGACGCGTGGTCTGAGGCATATTCAGGTGCAGGCTCCTGCTTACAGGAAAGGAAGATGACCTACAGATTCTGCTTACAGCACCACTAGTTCATTAAATCACAACTGTACTGCGCCCGCAATCAGCTCTACTGCTAATCTAAGCGCTCTGTGCTTCCTGGGGTCTGCTGACCTCTTTGCTCAACCCACAAGTGTCACATTGGAGCCGCAATGACAGATAAAGAGACCTAGCGGTTCCTCCGTAGTGATTGCAGCTTTTCTCCTTGATATCTTTATGCTGTGCTATAAAAAGCCTATTATACTTAATTTAAAGAGTGAGAGCTGTTGACACCTTTCAATTGTTAATCTTTAGGAAGCAATGGGCGGAATATTATTTGAAAGGAATAAAAGCGCTGGCTTTATTGGACAGTAGTAAAGAGCTAATAGTTGGCACAACAATGTGCTGTTTGCTCTTCAAGATAGTTGGGTTTATTAGCTTAAGTCACTTAGGGCACATTACAGTTGGCCTCAGCCTCGTGTGTGCGGTTTTAGGACTTGACTTGGCTTAGTGGAGCAGAAGGAGGTCTAGAGAGAGGCCGATCAGTCCACGAGCACACACTAGCCCCAGGCATGCCACCCAGAGCCCACCCCACACATTTGTGTGACCAGGGGGCAAGGGGACAATGCGCTGACTGCCACTCTTCTCTGCCCACCAGTCCACGGTCTGTCTCCTTTATCTCTTTCAAGGTCCCGGAAGGCCAGGCTGGGGATTTAACTCACCCCGAGAGCCTGAACGCTCAGCTCTGGGAAGAATGTGGCAAGTAGATTCTGAACCAAAGAGAGGAACGATCCCTGTTGAGACTGGGACTTTCAGTCAGTGAGTCAGGTCTCCAGGCCTCCTGGTGGCTCCCGGCCTGGTGATATAAACGGCAGGCCCGGAGAGGAGTCTGGAATGTGCGCTTTTGAACTAGCGGATGCTCCCAAGGATGTCACTCCAACCAGGCTTTTGTCCTCCCAAGACCCCACAAAGAGAAGTGTGGCTCACAAGTCTGCCTCAACCCCTCTTCGGTTCCTCCAAGATGAGGCCTGGAAAGCCTCCAAAGCCTTGAGAGCCATGTTAGGCTTCTGCATATTGGCTACCCTCTTCTCTAGTGGCACAGGCTTGCTCAGAATCAGAAAGGAAAAGGAATCCGCCATGAGAGGCTAGGGGGCTGACCAGTCATCTCCCCATCTCACTCTCCCCCCCACTCTCCTTCCCCTAATCTCCCTTCTCTGCTCACAACCACGCTGGGATGAAGCAGGCCAAGGGAGCCAGCTCATATCCACCCACACCCAGTTCAAAAGGTGAGCAGCCCCAGCCAGGGCCTCCTGAGGAGCCTCAAGCTGGCCCCGCTGATCCTCCTGCCCCTGAGAAGCACTTATCGCTTGAACTTTCAGCCTGCTAATTCCAACCAAGGTCCATATCGCTCAGGTTCAGGCAATAAAAAAAAAAAAAAAGAAGTGTGTTTATCTTTTGGAGTCAAATCCTGTCTCTCCCAGATGACTCTTCCAGCAGGCTATTTCCTTGTTCTCTGCGTCCTAATTCCCAGTCAAGGCCAGTCAGGGTAGCTCTTCCTGAAAGCCTGAGAACCCAGCCTCTCAATGGAGGCAGCGGGACCGGGTTCCCAAAGTCCTCATTCAAGATCACAGTCAAAGTCAGGAGCTGTTCTGAGAAAGCGCTCTGGCCTCTAGGTTCTCGATTGGTATCTAAATAAATTAATCCCTTCTTGAAGACGAATTGGAACTCTGGTAAGCCAAGGAAAGTTGACATGTGCAGAAGATGGTATCTGGACACCCAGCGGCAACAGGCAAGATCTGAACTAGGCTCAGTGTAAGGCCAGAGACACAATGACCCCCAGAGCACCTGCTTCACCTTCTCTAGACCTGCCCTGGGGCTATGTGTCCAGTTGCTGCACCGTAAGGCAAGAAGCTTGGTTGGTAGTGGGTACCAGGTGCCCTGGAGAGAAGGAATTAGGTGGAGGGTGAGCTGCCTTTGTGCAGAAAGATGATGCTTTGTTGGCCAGCACTGACCCCTGACCAAAAGTCAGTCCCAGGTAGCACTCCGTGGCTCTCACTGTTTCTGCCCTTGACCAAGAATCTCATCACAGAATCTGCCTGTGGACATGGGAAAGATGGAGTAGGGGTGAGGGTCCTCCACAAGCAATGTCTTAGCAGGCAGCCCCAGAGATGGGTCCTCAAAGAGGGACAGTCCCAGGGCTCCACAGTGCCAGCCAAAGTGCTCTGCTCTCAACACTGAACCTTGACAAGGCAGAGAACGCTCCCATGGTCTGGGGTGTGAGGGGCATCTGCCAGGACTGGACCGTTCAGACAGCACCGTCTTGGGACCACCCCTTTCCGCGGCACCATCTGCCGCTGACTTAAGACTTTTGTGTTTCAGGACCCTCCGCTTCATGGTGATTTGGCAGTTTTATTTTCACCAGACCCAGGATGATTATGCCACAAAAGAAACCACCTCTGTAGCAAGCAGAGGCCCCAAGAGGGGCGTCTAGGAAATCGTCCCACTCGAGAGTGTCAGATCCGGTAGTCTTTATGCACTCTATGGAAACCTGGGGATCCACATGAGTTATGGCTGGGAGAGGCTCTTGGGTTGCCTTTGCCTGGCGGTGTGCGCCAGGGTAACCCCCTGCATGTGCTTTCACACCACAGCTAAGCACCACCGTAAGGCTGGGAGAAAGTGAGACAGGCGTCTGCCTGGTGCATCGAACCGTCTCCTCGCTACACAGGTAGCAGCATCCATGTAAGATGCTGGTACCGCCAAGGCATTAATGGTGCTGTAAAATAATAAGCTACAGGCTGCTCCCGCACGAGTAAGCACTTGATAAAAGAGAGATTTACAGCCACATCCATCAACTTAATTATCTTTTACTAGGGTTTAAACTTAGCTGTAATACTAATCTGTATTCAGTACGGTTTACAGGATCTGCGGACACTTTACAATCTTCCTCTATTCAAGTGTCAAATTATGGCAATATTGATAAAACATTAGAGACAATGGGAGGAGAGACAACCCCAGGACCAGCTCGTATGCTTTTTACAGCTCTGTAAAAACCTATTACTCTCTGATTTAAGGATGAAAATGTGTGGCCAATAATCTGAGCTGATAGTGTTTCGGAAACAGTTTCATAGATAATAAAAGCGCCTTTCCTGGCCTTCTTCAGTGCCCGCTCTGCCCAATCCCAAGAGCGATCTCCACGGACTGCACCATAGGAAGCTGGCCCTGTGAAGACTGAACTCTGCTCCCTCTGCTTTTGCAGGCTTCTTCCCTTAGAGCAGGATGGGTCTGGGAGCCTTCTGTGGTTCCTCCCCACGGAAGACCACCAGCTCTCTGGCCTTCCTACTGCTTGAGTGGGTAATGAGCCAAGGTAGCATTTCTCAACCTGTGGGTTGCAACCCCTTTGGGCATTGACCGATCCTTTTACAGGGGTTACGTATCGGATATCCTGCATATCTGATATTTATATTATGATTCACAACAATACCAAAATTACAGCTATGAAGAAGCAATGAAAGCAATTCTATGGTCGGGGTCACCACAACATGAGGAACTGTATTAAGGGATCACAGCATTAGGAAGGTTGAGAATCGCTGATATAGGGGACCCTGGAGAGAGCTGTGCTGTGAGTGTGTTCAGGCAAAGATGAACCCCTGGACCATTTGTCCCCAGAGGACCTCCCTCTGCAGTGTGGCCCACAGACGTGCAGTTGCTATGGGAGGGGCCTCATGGTCAGTGCTGGTGCTCCTGAGTGCAACACACTTCTGAAAGGAGTCATGTTCTTTAAGCAAGAAACTTGAAGCTTGGTTCATTATTGTCGTCGTCATCGTCTTTGTCGTCTCCTTCTTCTTCTTCCTCTCCTCCTCCTCCTCCTCCTCCTCCTCCTCCTCCTCCTCCTCCTCCTCCTCCTCTTCCTCCTCCTCTTCCTCCTCCTCCTCTTCCTCCTCCTCCTCTTCCTCCTCCTCCTCCTCCTCCTTCTTCTCCTTCTCCTTCTCCTTCTCCTTCTTCTTCTTCTTCTTCTCCTCCTCCTCCTCCTCCTTCTCCTCCTCCTCCTCCTCCTCCTCCTCCTCTTCTTCTTCTTCTTCCTCTTCCTCTCTTCCTCTTCTTCCTCTTCCTCCTCCTCCTCCCCCTCCTCTTCTTCTACTCCCTCCTCCCTCCTCTTTCCTCCTCCTCCCTCCACCTCCTCTTCTGCCTTCCCCTTCTCCTTCGTTCTCTTCTTGATTGGTTTTGTTTTGTTTTATCTGGAGACAGGGACCATGTGACCTCGAACTCACTAAGTAGCTGAGGCTGACCTTGAACTCCTGCTCCCTAGGTCCCTACTTCCTGCGTGCTGGAGTTACAGGTGTGTGCGGCCACACTCAGCCCCTATTCCTTTCAGGGGCACTGAGCTCTCTCACTGTCTAGACTATCAGTTTGCCCCAAGTGGTTGGTGTAAGCGACGCTTCCCTGACGCACAAAGTCAGTCCTGACGCTCTCTCGCTTGTGTCTCTCGGCCCTGAGACCAGAGTACTGAGGTGGCGCTGCTTTTAGGGGCCCCCTTTCAAGTCCTTCATGGGTCTTGGAAGAAAAGGAGCCAGTACTCCCTTTAGCTCCTAAGAGCCTGAGAGCCCGCTGTCACTCAAAGGCTTCCAAACAGTGGCTGAGCCTATGCAGCCTTGGGTTCCAAGTATCTCCCATGTGATATTTTCACTGATCTAGAAGAAAGGTCTCCCTTCCTGAAGTAGATGCAGTTCTGGGGTCCCTGACTGTCCGAGTCGGAGCTCAGTGACACCGACAACTTTGTGGGAACACTAGCCCCATAGAGTCCATAGTGATGCTGTCTGTGCAGAAAGGCTGTGTGGAGGTTGTTTCCTGCACTCCCTTCTCCATTTGTCAGCATCATGATCACAGTAGGGATTGGCGGCCTGGGATACAGTGACAGGGATGGAAAAGAAAGAGATGTCCCTATCCCACCCAACGGCAAGTGTAGCAATTTTACCTACCAGCGTGCTGAGGGCAGAGGGAAAATGGAATGTGTGGGTAGACAATAGTAACCCAAACAACTGAGGGCACAAAACACTATTAAGTCCATGAACTAGAATCCTTTCAAAAGAGAGGCTCATCCACCACCAAGAGGAGACTCCTGGTGCTTCAGCAGACCCTGGGCTTCGACTCCCGAGATCATCAAGGCGGCAGCAGTTTATCTGTGGGATTCCTTACCCACCTACTCCCTGCGGAAGCCCCTGTGAAAAGTCACAGGGAACAGGAAATAGCAGAAACGCTTTGTAAACTTGTCAAGTGTATAATGATGACAAACAGAAGCTACACCAAGCAAGCAGTCACATCACAAGTCAGACACCCAGCTGAGCATTTTTTATAACCGCTGACACCTTTAAAGATTTCTCCTCCGGGGCTAGAGAGATGGCTCTGCAGTTAACAGCACCGACTGCTCTTCCAAAGGACCTGGGTTCGATTCCCAGCACCATATAGTGGCTCACAACCATCTGTAACTCCAGTTCCAGGGGATCTGTCACCCTCTTCTGGCCTCTGTGGGCACCAAGGACACATGTGGTACACAGGCCTATATGAAGGCACAACACCATATACATAAAATAAAAATAAGATATTTTTCCCCAAAATCTATGAGAGAATTCATTGTCATCACCATCATCACCATCACCATCATCATCATCATCATCATCATCATCATCACCACCACCATCATCATCATCATCATCATCTCTATTTTAATGATGCAGAAACTGAGGCTGGGAGATGATGCAGGAGTTCAAGCCACATACGTAGTAAATGACTGGAGTATCCGGAATGGTCTGTGCCGAGTGCCGTTGCTCATTGACACACCGGAGAGGAAGGCTCTGTGGCTCAGAAGAGCACAACACGATCAGTACACACAGCTGGCCTTGCCAGGAACCCAGGTCAGCCTGGCATGCGGAGCCACAGGGGAGGGCCGGAACACTCTTTTGCTAATCTAGCCTCCCTGCTCACCATCCTCTTGTCTGAGATCTAGAACATTCCGCTTCGGAACCCAGGAAGGCTGACTACCAACTGAACTGACCTGAACTGACTGACCATCGGGAAGCTATGGTTGGGATTAGAGGATACACTGTGTGGCCTTTCTGAACATAGACGTGAGCGGCTTGTCCCAAGGCATTGCCGACCAGAGGCCAACAGGAGACTAGCAGCAGGTACCTGGATTGCTTGTCCCTCCCACCAGGTAAGTCCCAGGACGCCAACTGGGGTCCTGTATCCTGAGGCAGACATCCAGGCCAGCTAGCTTTCTGTGAGCTGGGAATCAGCCTTTTAAATAGACACAAGTAGTCCTTAGTATGTCTTAATTAAGGGCTTAAATACCCATGCAGTGGAGATGAGGCACTGTCTTTGGAAGCCTTTTGTTGCTACACAGTTGGTGTGGGGGGGTCTGGGCTCTGGGGAGAGTATTTGGGGAGAGCTATGGGAGAGGCTTCCCTACCTTCTAGGCATACATAAGTGCTTTTGAAGGTTCTCAGGGATCTTTCAAAACAAAACAAGGGGACTTGGAAGATGGTTGAGTGGTTAAGCACACTGGCTGCTTTCCCAAAGAACCCAGGTTCAAGCCCCAGCACCCACATGGCAGCTAACAATTGTCTGTAACTCCAAGATCTGACACTATCACAAAGACTTACCTGCAGGCAAAACGCCAAAGCACATAAAAGTAAATGAATTTTTTAAAAGTTTAAAAACAAAGCCAAAACCACCTTTGCTTTTATCTATCTCCCACCCCCAATCTTTTTCCAAGAATTCTTTGCTTTATAAGGATTCCCAGGCCTGACCCCTTCCAAGGCTGGATCTTCAGCCTCTAGAATAGACAACTCCAGCCCCAGGAAGAGTTGACAGAACAAGGGTGTGCTTCTCTCCCACATAGGAATGAAAAGATGGAGTTCTAGCCTGCTTCTAGGCCCACAGCATCACTGATGTGCAGCTGTTAACTGGACCACAGTGCTGGACCACGGGAGTCAAAGATGTAGCTGGGGGAGATGAACACACTTCATACACGGGAGTCCCAGGATGTATGTGTCTGTGAGGAGACACACGGGACCCTCCCTGGCTGCAATGTCACCAAAGACCCCGTTCTCTATGAACCTATAAATGAGAGGGCAGAAGAGTGTGTAGTGTGTCCTCCAGCATCCCCAGGGGTCCTCAGAACACCCAGCAGGTGCACCTAAAAGGGAGACCACAGCCAAGGAAAATCAGGGTGCTGGGGCACCAGGAGAACCTGGGAAGCAGGAAGGGAGTGGAGTGTGGGAAAAGTACCACAAAGAAAGCACAGGGTTCCTGGCCACCTGCTGTGTGACCTAGGCCGACTCTGGAAGCTGCTGAGTTGCCCCAATACCTGCTTTACCCTTGTGGAAACACCCCTCATTTCCTCCCAATTGGTCCCTTAACAAGCAGATGCCTCAGGATCCATGTCCAACTGTGTCCCCCCATGTCTGTGCTGTCCCCTCCACTACTATCCTCACTCCAGTCTGTGCAATGCCAGCAAGGCAACAAGGGGTAAAAAGGATGGGGTGGGGGCTTTGCTTCTTAAAAAGAAGAAAAGAAAGAAAAATTAATAAAACCACTTTTAAAGCCTTCTAGTGATAAAGGGAGCTCCTAGTATTCAACTGTAATGGGACAAATTAAAAGAACATTGTCAAAGATTGTTAGGGCAGTTGTAGTGCAAAGTCAACAATGCCTAGAAATAAAGTCAATACAATTTCTCTACCTGAAAGTATAAACGTTCTCGAGATGATTTATTTGGCCATAAATTATTTTCATATACTCTTCCCCCAGCCCCACACTGCACACACTTTGAAATGCATGTCATTTGCCCCGGCAGAGCAGGGACTTGGCATGCTCGGTATTTTTAATTCCATAAAAATCACTCAACGCATTTATGTCTTGAAGACATACCTATTCTTGCCTTACATTCTGAAAAGTGTTGGCATGAGGGAAAATTTATTGTCAGCTTTGAGGGGCCAAAATTGCCAGGAGGCCCAGTGGTCCCTATAGACGGTGCCAAGCAGGAGGTGGGCGTGGGGGCTTCAGAGCTAGCAAGTTTTGTTTGCCTGTGTGCATGGAGGCAAGAAGTCAGTACAGGATCTGCTGTATCTTATCCAGACTATCTTATCAGGTGGTAAATCTGTCCTTTGATCTTGGCAACAATGTGGAAAGTTGGGGACAGCTGCCACCGCCCCTAGTCAGCAGCCTCAGCAATCCTCATAAAACATTTATGAAACCTGTAATAAACCGGGCAGATAAGGAAGAGGGCTTGAGATTTCAGAAGTCAGCAGATCCACAGAAAATGCCCTCTTCTACCTCCGAGGTTCCTTTATTTGGAAAGCAAACAGAAAGCATCAATTCCCACTGGCCATAAAGCCTCTAAGCAAAGAGCCTCAACAAACCCTGCGATTAGCAGAATGTGTTTGGATTCTTTACCCAGATTCAGAGAGGCCCCTCCCCTCCCGCTGCTCGAAATTCTCAGCGTGGAGGCCACAGCTAGGAGCACCAGGCATGATCAAGCACAAGGGTGACATAAATACAAGTCCCGAAGAAATAAAGAGTCACTTAATGCCCCAAAGTAAACGGATATCCCAGAACAGAGGCGAGAGACGTAAGCCTTGGCTCTGTAACTTGGGAGGTGTTTGCTCTCTCGTCTCTAAACGGGAAATGAGTTCTGGGGAAACGGATGAGGCTCTCTGAAGAGAGAGGAGTCAGACAAGAGTTGTAACTATCGGGACTTTCCTTAGTTGACTTTTCTGGGAAAGTATCTCAGAGTTGAGCTGCTGGACCCAGGAGGTCTCAGAAGCAAATAGAGCCAGAGTGGAGAGGAGAAAACTGGAACAGCCCTGGGAAACACAAGCCCCTCCACTCAGAGAGGGCTGGTGTGCTGAGCGCTGAGGAGCTGGGTGGGAGAAGCAATGAGCGATGCATGCTACCGATGCGGTGCTGCCGAGGCGCAGGAAGACAAACCGCACACTAGAGGACACCAGTTGCGGGGCTGGGGGTGTGGTACACAACGCATATGAGCACACCTTCATTTAGAACCTTGGGTTGGAGATGATAAGAAGTAACAAAGCCAAAACAGAGTAGGACTGGTTGAGGAAGGGGTATGGGAATTTGAGGTTTTCCAGCTCCCCCCCCACACACACACCCCAGTCTGCTGTGGCTAAGCAAAGAAAACGAAGTTTCCAGGGGCCTAATGGCCAAGCAACTCCCCTGAACAAGATATCCACCGTGTCCTGAGGGTAGCCAATGCTTCCCTTTGTATCTTAGTCTGCTGGGTCTCCCTTCTCCCTATCTTTTCACACTCATTGCTTAACACAGAAGTAAATCCTTAGGAATCCTTGCACGTCTGCCCCTGATCCACTCTCCATGTCAGTGTTCCTGGGTTGAGGTCGCAGGGCAGCACTGTTTGGTGAATCTTGTAAAACGCCTGCCCCAGCACGCACTGGGTACCTAGAGCTAATGGGGATGTGGGTCAGGGAAGATGCTTAAAGGATGGGGACCTGCAGGCTCCACAGCCGGCCCTGCCAGGGCAGCACCTTGGCGGCAGGTGAGGTAGGCTCCATGGACAAGTGAGATCAAGTGGGTTTCAGTGTCAGGGCCACTGGCGTAAGGGTTTATAAACAGCAGAAGCAGAAGAAGTGGACTCGGGGCTCAGCTGTCGCTGGAGAGGGAGGGCAGGGCACACAGCGTGTTGGCTGTGTCTAAGATGTCCCTAAGCGCTAGTTGTAAGTAGTAATCAGTATTGGTTTGCACACAAGCCATTAAAGTAGGCCAAAACAATGCATCTTTCAAGACATACAATTCTTTTAGCTAAAAGGCAACGGTTCGTCCCTGAAAAACACCGTTAAAGCTGCTTTCGCATGGGGGTTGCAGCTCAAGGGAGCGGCATTCTCCAGACAACCCCGGTAAGATGGGCCTTTTCCTACCCACTGCCACCTCTAAGCAGCCCAGGGAGAGCCAGATGGGAGACAGAAGATCAACAGCTCCCAGGACAGTGGCCCTTGTAAGGCAGGTGATGTGCACCCGGACAGGAAGTCACCCAACATCTTCCTTCAGTCAAGTGAGGTGACCAGGAGCACACACACGGGTCTGGGATGAGACACAGAAGGATGATGTTTGCCTGGTGTGTGTAGGCCCTGAGTTTAGTCTCTGTTGAGAGTGCCGGTCCTCAGCGGTCTGCCACACTCAACACCTTGAACATCACACTCTGAGCCCCAGGTTCTTCATCTGTAAACACCGAGGATCACAAATCAGCGCAGTCAGATGATGTAGAGGTTCCTACTGCTGTACCTAGCATCTTCGATTACTGATGCTCAGAATAAACCACTGGTAACCCCTGAGCATTTCCAAGGACCACAGCCTCTTCAGGGTGAGCTCAGACTTCGCCCAAAGGTTATCGTCCCTGTTTCTTCTCATCTAGTCTTACATTTTGACTGAACTTTCTCTCCACACTCATGATTACTATCCACACATGAAATGGGCATAATTATCATCAGTGTTTTACAGACAAGGCAGCAGAGGTTGGCAATGTTCAAGATTTCAGAGCATGAGCCGGGCGGCGGTGGCGCACGCCTTTAATCCCAGCACTCGGGAGGCAGAGGCAGGTGGATCTCTGTGAGTTCGAGACCAGCCTGGTCTACAAGAGCTAGTTCCAGGACAGGCTCCAAAGCTACAGAGAAACCCTGTCTTGAAAAACAAAAAAAAACAAAAAAAAAAACAAAACAAAAAAAAACAAAAGATTTCAGAGCATGGACGGTCAGGGCACGGAACCTGGCATGAATCTCAACCCACAGATGGAATAAATGAAGGGGAGCTAAAGGGAAGGACAGCGAGGAGAGTGGCGCCAGGTGCTACTTCCACCTCACGTCAAGTGGGTTATTACAGGAAACAGGAAACGGATGTCAGCTCAGTCTCCATCACTGTGACAAAAATACCCGAGCCAAGCATCCTAGAAAGAGGCTTGGTTTGGCTGAGGGCTTCAGACTGTGGCTAAACTTTATTACTTTGGGCCTGCTCCTCCAGCCCTGATCCTGAGACTTGGCTCTGCCCAGGGAGGTGCTTCCCCGGGTGCCACTGGCCACCTGTGGGGTCAAGAGGTGGCCCCACATACTTGACTCTCTCCCAACTGGTGGGAACTGCACGCAGCAAAATTCGCTCGGTTTGGTTTCCCTCTGCATTCCATGCTGCCGCTGCAGAGATGGACTATGTGTGGTGCTTAAAAGATGCAGAAGAGAAAGGTGAAGGGGAGGGGCAGGAGAAAAGGTATAAAAAAACAGAATAGAGGGATGGAATGAAGACATGCCATCAGCCAGAACCCACCACCACTTCAGTGTACAAATATGGTCTCAGGGCAGACTGGCAGTGGACTGCTGGGCCTTCCTCAATGGACGTGATATCTCCTGTCTCTGTCTTACTGCCCAGAATTTTGGAAGGGATGGTACACATTCCTTGGGGTGCCTGTTCAATGTGAGGTGATGGCAGGATTCGCAATAAAAGTCACTCATCCCTGCCTCGCCCCTGCTTGCTTCCCACGGCCACAGAACAAGAAACTCAGAAGACTCAATCCCAGAGGAGGCTTTGAGGCAGGAGGCTGCCCGTCAGCCCTCACCATCCGGGCACGTCTCCTCCCTTCCCCTCCTGGACCTCCCGGGTTCTCTCAGCCCCAGGGCAGTATTATCTGCGTAAACTGTTCCCAAGCGATAATGAAACTCTCAGGTCAGACTGAGGGAAGCTTTGTGGCCCTCTGAGGTGAGGGGCGGGGGTCTCTTTGCTTGTCGGACCTTGGGTCTCTTTGCTTGTTGAACCTTGCTGTTTGCTCACCTGTCATTTCAATTTTGAGACAAGGTGACATGGAAAAGGGGAGAGGGCACATTTTTGGCAGGAGAGGTAATTTATTAGAAGGCCACCGGCTATAAACATCTCCTTTCGGTTTTCTATTGCAGCCCTGGCCTGCCACGAGGCTGATCCCTGGTTAATGCATAACTAAGTGGGTGCCACTCTTAGGGCAGCTGAGCCTTGTGTCCCAGCTCTTCACTTCCTACTCCACCTGACGGGGCCTTGTCACCCTCCACTGAGTACAAACTCACTACAAAGTGGGACGCCTAAAGCCAAAGTCCCCCCACAGGCTGAAGATGAGCAACGTGAGATCATTCTTTCTGAGAGCAGAGGGGTTAGTTTCAGGTTGTCCACTGTCAGGTATGGGTGGCTGTGCCCATCCCCTTAGCATGACAGCAGCCACAGCCATGGCGATGAACCTCCTGCTCTCTGACGTCCTCTCTGTGGCTCCAAACAGTAAAGGGCGGAAGAAAACCTGCCTTTCTGCTCATCACACTGGAACTTCCTGTGCTCTGGGGTAGAACTGGGTGGGAGGGGAACCTTTGTGTGGTAGCGCATGCCCAACACTCAGGAGGCAGAAGCAGATGAATCTCAGTGTCTTTGAAGCCAGTCCGGTCTACAGAGCAAGTTCCAGAACAGCCAGAGTTGAGAGGCCCTTGTCTCAAAATAAGCAAAAGAAAAAAGAAAAAGTAGATCACTTGCCAGCAGGGAACCGACGGAAAGAATAGGCCCCTAGACACCCTCTGTAAACTTGGAGGATGAGGGGGGCTTTCTCTGGATAATCTTAAGAGTACGAGATGAGTACAGAAACCCACATAGGTCACATCCTCATAATTTCCCACCATGTGAGCCCCCTTACCGAACTTGAACCGATTCAAAACATGGTTTTGCCAGCACCAGGTGTCCCTTCTCACCCAAGCCACAGTGACATCCATGACCCTGGCCACCACCAAAAGCCCCAGATGAGTCTTGCCTGTCTACGTGTTTCTTGGATGTTCTCTTGCATCTGGCTTGTCTCAGCAATACGACGTGTGCAGCTGTAGTTCACGCATTCCATTCAGTTTATTTCTCCAGGGAATGTGAGCTGTCTATAGTTTTGGCCAGCATATGTCAAAATACAGGTGCAGGGGCTTGAGACACAACTAAGTGGTTAAGCACACTGGTTCCTCTTCCAGAGGACCCCAGTTCAAATCCCAGCAACCACACGGTAGGTAACTCACAACTGTCGGTAACTCCAGTTCCAGGGGAATCCAAAGCCTTCTTCTGGTCTCTGCAGGCACCAGACATGCATGCACATGGCGCACTGACATACATGCAGGCCAAACATTCATACACATAAAATTAAATTTTTTTAAATGCTTGTGCCTGTGTTTTTCATAGGTTGGCTTCTGTATTGCTGAGTGAACCAAATAGGGATCAAAAGTAATCAGAAAATATATGTCTATGCAGAACATGTACAGATTAAAGGAAAAATCCTTGCCAGCATTCCCTAAACAACACAGTATAGCAGTATTTGCATTGGATTGACATTTTATTAGGTATTAAAAATCAAACCCTCGTGTGTTTTTGCAAACATTGTTAGAACATCCTGGGCTTTGGATAGCTGTGTGGTCCTGGAGTCGATGCCCTGCTACAGATAACAAGCCATACCTGCCTGTGCTGTTTCCATTTTGCAAAGACAGCAGGGCCTTTGCGGGGCTTTCTGTGAGGTGGGAAGGTCTTCAGATGTAGCACAGTTTGGTACACTCATGCCACACTGGAAATCTTGTTCTGTGCTTCCCGGTTTGATGCTTACTTTGGGCTGCAGCAAAAGAGGCCAGGGCACAGTGTGATGGGGAAGTTGCAACAAAGGGATTTGTGTTGGGGACAAATGGGATTTGGGTGGGACTGAATGAGAGCTGGGTCTGCAAGACACTTTTCTGTGTTAGCCAGCCCAGAGTCTGAGAAGGGAATGTCCATGTAGTATTGACTTTTACCTAGCACAAGCAGAGATAAATGAAGAGACAGAAAGAGAGGCCAAGTCCCAGCCAGTGGGTCATAAATGTGACTTAGACATAGGGGCTATGTGTGCAGGAACATGGGGAATGCAGTGGTGGGGAAAGTGTGTCCGGTGTGGGAGTCAGGAAGAAGGCTTAGCTGGCAAAAGGGCCTGGCACGCAAGCCTAAGGACCTGAGTTCTCATCCTGGGACACCACAGCTCCGGGCGGTGTGTGTCCACAATCCCAACGTGCTTACAGCAGGATGGACAGGAGAACCCGCAGCCGAAGCTCACAGCCGGCTGACCTGGCACACATAGTGCAGTGGCAACCAACAGAGAAGACTCTCCCCATGACCCCCAAACAGGGTGGGAACTGAGGACGGATGCCCAAGGTTGTACAGAGGCATGTGCACTCCCGCATTCACACGTAGGAACATGCTCTCTCTCTCTCTCTCTCTCTCTCTCTCTCTCTCTCTCACACACACACACACACACACACACACACACAGAGAGAGAGATACATAAGTAAACACTAAACCAAGTGTCCAGTGTGCGTGGCAGACTGACTGGACAAAGGAAGGCCTTGGGGTCACTGGGATGGGGCTGTTACATCACTTCCCTTGTCCCTGAAGCTCGGGAGCAGGAAGTTCCTGGTAGTACTGGACTCAAAAACCATGAGAAGATGGGGTGCTTCATCCCCGCTTTGCTTATATGTTGTTAGAGGCTGTGAAAACTCAAGTATGTCTCATGTCCCTAGCTCATGGGCCTCTGTCACCTCCCAGGCAGGAATCAGCACAAGCTCCTCATTGTCCTTAGGCCAGGCTCCTTCTGTCCCAACCACCGAGCATCACCTGACTAGAAACCAGTGGATTCCCAGTGTGACCGCTGCGAGGAATTCAATATTTTTTTTCCCACGGAGAGTTCCACAAAGGCTCTACCCATGAGCAAGGGCCCAGGGAGAGGGCGTCTCTCTTAAAAATCACCCATGTGACTGTCCACAATTAACTTAGGACAAGAAGAGAAGAAAGATTAGGCAGAGCTTCCCTGATCATCGCTCTGTACATTCACTGTAAAATGCCAGCATTCAGAAATGGTGCTGGGCAGTAGCTCTGCGGTAGAACACTTGCTTAGCATGACACCCTAGGATGGATCCCAGCATGGGAAAAAGAAAGACAAAGAAAAAGAAAGTAATCGGGTCTCAGCATTCTGTAGAGCTTTCTTTCTATTGCCCTGAGACATACCTCGCTCATAAAACGCAAAGCAATTAAAGTCATTTTTTTTATGTGAGAGTCCCGTGTCTCACTCAGGCCCACCAACAAGCAGGTGCCCGATGTAAACGCAGAATCAGAGCTGTGACTAAACCAAGAGGGACTCGGGTGTGTGCCCTGCTATGGGCAGGACCACCACACGCCTGCAGTCTCCTCCCCTCCTGTGCGCCCCAGAGCAGTGTGGCTGATGAGGGAACCCGGAGACCTAGAAAGGGAGAAGGAAGCTTTAGATCTCAAAGATCCCTGTCTCCCACGAGGCGCTATTTGCTGGGTTGTCTTCAGGGTTATCACGGGTTCAAACTGGCCTCCTCATTGTCTCAGCTGAATTTGCCCCGTTTCTCCCAGGGAACACGGACCGCCCTGCTCGCTAAGATTAGCTGTATCTGCAGGAAAATGTACAGAGCGGAGCCTTCTAGACCAGTGGTTTTCAACCTGTGGGTCGCTACCCTTTAGGGGTCACAGACCAGATAACCTGTATATCAGATATGTACATCACAATTCATAACAGTAGCAAAATTGCCATTATGAAGTAGGGGTGAAAATAATTTTATGGATGGGGTCACCATAACACGAGGACCTGTATGAAAGGGTCTCAGCATTAGGAAGGTTGAGGGCCACTGCTGTAGACTCTCACTACTGGCAGTTTAGGGCAGGGGTTGGGGGTAGACGGACACCTCTGTAATCCTAGCACTTGGGAGGCAGAGTTCCAGGTCAGCCTGGGCTACCCAGTAAGACCCAACCTCAAAAAACAGAAAGAAAGAGGGAGGAAGGAAGGGGAAGAGAGAGACTCAGACTACTCAAACACTACACGGGTCTATTGCGGTGTTGGAGCCCCTCTGCATAACAGGTTATTCCAAGTGGACATGGACGTATACACTTCCCGTGGATCCGCCTATTGGTCTCTCAGCTGTCCATTTACTGTAAAATCTTGGGCTCCAACACTGCAAGATGCAGACCACTGTGGCAAACATCTGAGGAGGCTGCTGTGGCAATAATTCACCCACTTATTTTTTTTATCAGATCATTATCATCCACAGTTACAGGGTTAATAAAAACAGAGGCTGATAAAGGGAATCCTACGGGAAGTTGACACTATCTACTGGGTAATAGAAGGAAGCCCTATTCGTAATAACCAGGTCTTCTGACGAGCTTAAGGCAAACCCAGAGGAAGAGCTTATGAGGGGCCGTAGATGTGAGGCCCTCACAGGATCCCGAGGAGTCGCTTCTCAGAGTCACTGTCTGCCACCACAGTCATAACTCCACTCAAACAAAGTTGGAGGTGGAGGGCGGAAGGATTCTTCTGGAGGGGGGAATGACACCCTCACCCCCACCACCCTCCCTTTGGTTCACAGTGGGCACACACAAGGCCAAATGTCACGGCCATGACAGTGCTGGAAGCTGAGCCACGCTGCATGCAGTGAGCACACGGTGACTCTCAACCAGTCAGCCCCTACCCAGCCCCTTTAAAGAGATCAAAAAAAATGCTCACTTCTCTACTATATAAGAAGCCACATCAGAAGCAATGGCCAGGCCTCTTGCCCTGTCTTTGGAACCCCATTCCTCCTTAAATGCCTTGGTATTCCCTAAGTCTTGACATTGGCTCCTTTGCAATTTGTTTTCTCCAGCCCCGCCAAGCCAGCCTGGACCACAGAAAGCAGGGAGTCGCTGTCAAGGGAGAGAAGAGGGTGGGAGATGAAGTCTCTATAGGATGAAGAGAAAGAGAAGGAGCGCGTGCCCAGGCGGGTTATGCTGGACACACCTGACTTCACCTGTATTCGCATAGCAGAGCCCTGCTCGGTGACCAAATGACACATGCAGCTAAAGAGCTGAGGGCCATGGAGGGGCTTGGGATCCCAGCAGGTGGTCAAGTCTCTAGTCCCTCCCCCCATCCCCATCACTGAGCCAGCCTCAACAAACATAGATGAAGGAAGGAAGCAGAAAAGAGTGGCTTAGTCCTTCTTGTTTTCTACGAATTTCTACCCCTGCGATTCTGACGGGATAAGGGCCCCCTTTGAACTCAGCTCACTTCTGTACTACCTACCTGAAGTTATCTAAGGGAAGGGGAGCCAGGCCCTAGCAGGGGCACTGACCTCAAGGACAATACCTCCCTAGACCTGAATCATTGCCAGAGACACAAGGCAGCTCACAGTTTACAACCCTGAGCTGTGCTCTGTGTTCACGCAGAGGGGAGCCGGGCAGCCAGGTACCCTCAACCCAGAATACCCCGCAGTGGCCCAACTCTGATGATGAGACAAACTGGAAGGACAGGAATCTAGGCTATGGCTGATCACAGGACAATGAGAAAGCAGGCGTGGGGATAGAGACTGTCAGGGTCCCCACGGGCCCAGGCGTGAGATGCCATGGAGCTTGAAGCTCAGATGCAGATGGACCAGTGGGTGCCACATTCTGCATACAGTGTGACATAGGGGTCAGCTTCCCCAATGACGTTTAATCACTAAGGGCTTCCCCGTGGTTATCAGAGGTGCTGTGGAAGAGAGCTCTTTTTCAGGGTATGTGTTCATTATCCCAGGCTTATCTTTGCTCCTCTGTGGATGGTGTGTGTGTGTGTGTGTGTGTGTGTGTGTGTGTGTGTGTGTGTGTAAATCACCAAGCAGATAATTCTCAGGACAGGATGCACCGTCGTCAGTCCAGATGTCAGCTCAGGATCAGAGTCCCTGAGGAAGGTGGCCATGACTCACGCTGGCCTCTCTGGCCTCTGACTGGTTTCCTGCTCACAGTCTGGTGCTCCCAATGCAGCAGTTTTGTTCCGTGGGTTTCTCACAGTGGAGACCTGAGGTGCTTTCGTGGCTATCAGCAACATCGGGAAGGGGATTCAACCAACCCAGACACTCAGGTTTCCCACGAGAGGCTAGGCTCTGGTGTGGGGGACAGCTGAACCAGAGCCAATTGGCTGGCTGTCAGTGTATAATCCAAACATGGCCAAGGCCCCTTTGGCCAGTAATAAACCCAGCGCTGTGAAAACAGACCCTGGAGCCAGGGGTACAGCCCTTGTTCAGTAATGATTAACCAGCAGCCCGGGGGCCCCTGGAGGTCAGGGTGATAATGAGAAAGCTCCCCTAAACCTACCCCAGTACAGAGGACCTGGAAAAAGCTGACCTGGCATCACTGCTAACCAGTTTCCCACCCCCATTGAGGGTGTAGTTTTCAACCACCCAAGAGTGGGGGCCTCCCTCCCCTCCCTCACGGATACAGGAGCCCTGACACCACAGACTGAGAGAATGGGCTTATAAAGTCCAAGGTGAGCACTTGAGTCCTCCTGGGAGGCTGCATTTCCCCAAACCCAAGACTGATAAGACTTTCCAAGTAGAAGGGCTTAAGTGCTTATCTTTATGGCCTGGCTTGTCCTAAGGCACAGAGGGCCTTTCTGTTCCAGTGAAAGTAGGAACGGACTCTTTCAGGGGACTTTTCAGGTGCTGCTGATTCCTCCTCCTCTTCCTCTTCCATCTTTCTCCTCCTCCTCCTCCCTCCTCCTCCTCTGCCTCCTCCTCCTCCATCTTCTTCCTCCTCTTCCTCCTCCTCCATCTTCTTCCTCCTCTTTCATATTCCTCCTTTTCCATCTTCTGCCTCCTCATTCTTCCTCTTCTCCCCCTGCCCCTTCTCTTACTTATTAATCCATTTTTTAAAGACAGGTTCATGGCATGTAGCCCAAACTGACCTCAAACTGGCCGTGCTCCCGCCTCAGTCTCCTGAGTGTTGGGATCTTTCTTCCCCTTAGGATGCTCATTGCCCTTTAAGATGCCTTCGAAAACTCCTTTGAAATTCCTAAACAACATCAAGAAGAATTTGGGCCTCAGTTTACATTCAGTCTCCCGCACCCCTGCTTTGTGAACTCTTGAGGTTCCCTGCACACAGTAAAATAGGAATCCTTCCACTGGGGCAGCAAGGTCAAGGTAGAGGGTTGAAAATAATTAGTTAAATAATAATTAAAAGCTCATAGAGCACTCAGGAGGCTGAGGTAGGAGGATCCTGAGTTTGAGAGTTCCTTGGTTATGTAGCGAGACCCTGCCTCAAAAACAAAACAAAACAAAGGGCTGGAGAAATGGCTCAGCAGTTAAGAGCCCTTCTGGTAGCCAGGCAGTGGTGGCACACGCCTTTAATTCCAGCACTCAGGAGGCAGAGACAGGCGGTTCTCTGTGAGTTCGAGGACAGCCTGGTCTACAGAGCGAGTTCTAGGACAGGCTCCAAAGCTACAGAGAAACCCTGTCTTGAAAAACCATATATATTGGTCATCATCTTTAAGAGATGATCTGAATCTGCGGGTAGAAGCAAAATCATAATGTGATTCCAATATTCAGAATGGAGCGTTAGCTATTTGCTTACACTGGGCATGGACCACAGGTTTCCCCCAGGTGGACCATGTTGGGAGGAACATGCTACAGAAGTACGCTTCATGGGTGAGCAATGCTGTTCCTAGAAGATATTGGCTATTAACCGAACATCTCTGTAGAACCCTAACACTAACCCTAACTCAAGGAGGCCACAGAAACCCCCTAAGAACACAGATTATTGCCATTGCTCTCACTTGCCCACCATAAGACGATAGAAAGACCCTATTGCTGAAGACACCACTGATTTTAGATGCAGGACATAGAGAAATCAGCCTCAACTGAACAGAACACTCCCTGCCTGAGATGTGCCGTGCAGGCTACTGGAAGACCAAAGATATTAATGGTCTCATCCAACACTGGACCCTGCATGCCACCATACAACCTACCTGGTAAGGTGTGCCCACTGGTTCAACAGTGGTTTGACTGCTACGGGGGTAACCAACCAGTTTCTCATGGGATATGAAGCCTGCTCCCTCAGAGGGATTTTATGCTTGCTACTCTAAAGCTGGTCCAAAGCCCAGGACTGGGGAAATCATAGACCCTGGCAGGAAACCTGCTCTTGTCTTCTTGCTAAAGGGCCATGCTGTCAAAATGCGTTCTAAACCTCTCTGTTAATACTAACAGATGTGTGCTATCAACATGTCACAATCAAAACATATCAGGGAAAGTTCTCTTTACAATGAGTACCAGTTAACACAGAGGCTTAGATCTGACCGAAGTGCCGATATAGGTGTCTGTGTGTACTCAGCTGTGGATGGTCGTTTATATCAGTCTCCCCGATCCGAGTGTCAGGGGATGTCACAGACGTGGGGGCTGAGAGGATGTAAGAATGGGAGGATGGGGAGGAGAGCTGCAAAAGGAAGACAGCAGGACACGACGTGGCCATTGCACACATCAGCTCACAGCCACTGTGCTCACCACACAAAATCAAGCCAGTCAAAATTCCAGCAGGGGTGCGGCGGGACACGGAGGCCTCATCCTTGGTGGAGGAGCCATCCTTTAATGGTTGCTGAGGGAGGGACACTTGGGGAGTCAACAACAAAATGACAACAATGGAAAATGATGTCATGAAATTGGGGAGACCTAAGTGGGAACCAAAGGGAGATAGTGGTGGACAGATACAATCAAAATATTTAGTACAAATGTATGAAACTTTCAAAGAATAAATTAAAACATTACTTAATAAAACACCACCTAAAGTCAGGCATTTTTATTTCTAATAACTGGCTACTGATTAAGTCACAGACATGCAGAACAGTAGTAACCTACTATATATTTATTACATATAGTATGTATATATTAACCTACATATAGAATTATACATATCTGTGAGGTACACTGTGACATTTTAACACATGCATACCACATATGCAGAGCAGGGTGTGACAGTCAGGGGAGGTTAACTGGCACGCCTTGACAAGAAAAAGAATCAAATCCATCCAGGCTCCTAGATCTAATTACCAATTTGTTGGAATTAGAAGACTAGAGACAGACGAGATGTCACAAGGCACCTGATGTAGCAACTAGAAGATCCAGATTAGAGAAAGCTGTGCACACATTGATACCTGTCTCATTAGATTGGAGGGGGCTGATCCATTCTTTCCTGTGATTTGGTGAACATTTGGTGCCTTGAGAATTAAAAATACTTGAAAGCCTTTTGCATATACGCATGTCCTTGAATCTAAAACATCATCTAATTAGCGCCCACCCAGGGCCATGGAGGCTGTGGGGAGCCCCTGGAGACCTGGGAGTCGGAGACTATTGACTAGGACTATCCTTTAAGATGAACACAGGATGGGTTAGAGGAAAGATATTCAATCCTGCTTATGCCTGAAGAAAGACACGACATAGCATGTCTTTGGACCATTTCTGATAGAAGCAAAAGCTGCAGAAAATAGATGCTCACAGAAACTGTCTGGACCTCACACCCACTTCCACACTGACCATGGCTTATTTGCTAATTATTTTCTCCCCCAGCAATCAGCAAACTCACTAACTTCTAAGGCAGGCCTCATCCAGTGGGGCCAGGGGCTGAAATCCTCAACAACCATGCAAAGCATCCCTAGGAATCTCTTTGTGGCAGACTAGAACCACAGAAGCAAGATCAGGCCCAAATCCAGGAAATGGACCAGATTCTCTCCTCCTGAGCCAATCAAACACTTCCCTGTGGCCGAGGCCTGTGTTCATGTGTTAGTACCATGTGCAAACATTGACTTCAGTTACATGTTCTGTTCAAGCAGATCAGTTTGTGGGAGACATCTCATTCCATTCCAGTGTGAGAAGTATTGCCTGCCTGTGTCACAATTCTGTGGGCATAGCAAGAAGCCACAATTTGTTCTCTGTGTACCTTACTCAGCCCAGTCTCAAGTTCTTCCGCGGTAAGACTGCCTTTCCTGGCCTCCTTTGCAATCCCAGGCTCTCCTCCTTCATGTTTTTTTTTTTTTTTTTTGCTTGTTTTGTTTTTTGCTTTGTTTTGTTTTAATTGGCTTGGGTCTCCAAACACTCTGCAGTAGCTTTACATAAGTATGGAACAGCCTGTGTCAGGCAGGTCAAGAGGTGTCAAGAGGTCAAGGGGGCCCACGGGAGCAAGGCCCAGGAGGACAGAAAAGGTCAGGGGTGCATGGTAGAAGTCCATTAGCATCGACCTCATGGCTGCCCTGAAGATGCTGAGAAATGAAAGGAAGTGCAGGCATGGGAACGGAGCATCCCGGGCAGGCCTCAGTTCCTCATCTGCAGTACGAGGTAACCATGGCTCCTAACTTGCAGGGGTGTGCTATGGGAATCTATGCAAAACCCCAAAATGCTGCAGTAAATATATGACTCTTGTTTAAAGATATCACCATCTCTTCCTCCTGCAGACTCCAGGGAAGAAGAGGCCCTTAAATGGGTCAGAGACCACTTCCGGGCTCTTTAGATAAAAGTGCGGATTCAGCTGAAAGTGTGAATTTGAAGAGGGCACCACATCTCATTACCGATGGCTGTGAGCCCCCAGCTGGTTGCTGGGAATTGAACTCAGGACCTCTGGAAGAGCAGTCAGTGCTCTTAACCACTGAGCCACCTCTCCACCCCCATGCCATGCTCCCTTTGCAAAGATAGGGCCTCACTATATTGCTCTGGACAACCTGGAAAGCACTGCGTAGACCAGGATGGTCTGAAAGTCAGTCTCCTGCCTCCGCCTCCTTAGCGCTGGAATCAAAGACTTTTACCACCGCCACCCCCAACCCCACAAACTCCAGAATTTGAGACACTTCTGCTGCCAAGTGGTTCAAATGAAAGAAACTCGAAGTGCATGATTCTTTCAGAGCCCCTATTTTGTCTGGTGTCACCACAGGCTCATGAGAGCTGTCCCCGGCCACATGTCCTAGTTGGGAATTCTTGAGGACCTGACCCCCAGGAAAGTCGGCCATAGCCCAGTTCCACAATCCCCGGTGACACTACTCAACACAAGAACTTACATGAGTCAAGCCAGGACAGCAGCAGGAAGCCCATTAGGTCACCACCCCAGCTGTGACTCTATGGGAACAGCGCTGCCACACTGCGCCCGACACACCTGAGGAAGCTGGCATTGGGGGAAGTGACTGGGTCAAGGCCAGGTAGCCAGGCAGAGGCAGTGCCAGTTCCCACACCTACCATTCCCTGTAGCTTCCTGGAAAAGCCATGACCTCGGAGGGTTTGCCTGCTTTGGGCAATGACCTAGAACACCCTGTCCCTCCTCCCTTCTCAGTGTAGGCCCCCATAAGGTCACACGCAAAGGCATGGCCTGTCCAGGGAGCTCTGGCATCTGTAAGCTTAGGAAGGGATGCTGGAAGCCAGTCTGGGGTATGAGGTGTGCACTTCTGAGACAACAGTCTCCTCTCTCAGCATCTGTGGAATGCAGGATTCCTGAGTCAGGACTGGGAATGTGGTTTTTACAAGCTCCACAGGTGACGCTTACAAGCATTAAAATTTGTAGCCCAGCTACAGTCGTGTAAATTGCCTTTCTGAATGGAGTGGGCCGTCATCTCTCCCCAGCTCTTTGCTGGCCATCAAGGCTTAAAAGTGTGTACACAGGGCACGGGAGGAGGCAGGTTCTGGAAATGTATGTGAGAGTGGCTATTGAAAGGGCAAGACAACAAGCAACTTTTGCTTTTACCTTAGCGTCTGTTTCATTTGAAACAGTGTTTGGTCCTTTCATACCGCCCAAAGAACCCTCATCTTTGGGCCTTTGGGGCGGAGGGGAACAGCCAGGGTAGTTAGCAGTCACCACTGTCCCCCACCCACAGATGATTTCTGAGTTCAGCAGTGGACTTGGTATTCTAAGAAAAAACCCAAGCCTTGTGCGCACGGGACCAGCACCAGTTCTAAGTGCAATTGTGCATGCTTGAATTTTCTGAATTATAACTTGTATGGGTATCTGCTACCTCCACAGGCCTGGGTTTTGGCTCGTAGGCCTATGAGGAAAATGAGAGACTGAAGTCAATAGTTCCTTTCTCCCCTCTTCAATGAGTGTGCAGAGGCCGACAGGCTGGGATCTACCGTGGTTTGGGCTATTCTTTCTACACAATCTGTCACAGAGTCCTTTCCGGGAAGGCATTCCAGTGACAGAAATTGTAAACTTGGCAGCTGCAGTGCTGTTTATGGGACACTTCATTTTCTGAGACGATCTTGTCCTCGTTCAACTTGTTTAAATTTTGTTCACCTAAGCAAGTGTAGTGGCACATGCCCCTTAATACAACCTTGGGAGGCAGAAGCAAGTGGATCTCTCTAAGTTCGAGGCCAGCCTGGTCCACATAGCCAGTGTCAGGTTGACCAGGGATACAAAGTGAGAGAGCCAGTCTCAATCAATCAACCAACCAAACAACCAAACAACCAGTCAGTCAATCAGTGTGTTCAAAGGAATAAAAAAAAAAAAAAAAAAAAAAAAAAAAAAAAAAAAAAAAAAAAAAAAAAAAAAAGACTTTGGGTTCTGAAACCCAAAGGTGGGAAGGAAACTGAGCAAGACAAAAGTCTGGAAGAAAAGTGACTTGCTTGGGTGTGCTTCTCAACTCTCAACGCCACGAAATCAACAGAGCAAAAAGCGTGTGGCACATGCCTTTAATCTCAACACTCGAGACACAGAGGCAGGTGAGTCTCCACGAGTTCAAGGCCAGCCTGGTGTACATAGCAGTTCTAGTACAGCCAGTACTATGTAGAAAGACCCTGTCTCCAAAAAAAAAAGTAAATAAATAATAAAAATAAACGCAGCACAGCCATCTACCCCAAGGTATGCTTTACTTGTGCTTCTAGAAACCTGAGAGGGTGGCAAGGGGACATTTAGAGCCAGTGGGTGGCCTGTCACAGGCATGGCTGGCAGGGCAAGGACCAGCCTTGCTCTGGCAATGAACAGCATCTCCACGGTTTATCTGCTTGTCTTACAAAGAGCATTTCCTCAAGTCTTTCAGCTTAACCATTGGCATCTGTGGTGGCCTGTTTCACAGTTGTTTTCGTTTGTTTGTTTGGTTGGTTGGTTTTGTGTGTGTGTGTGTGTGTGTGTGTGTGTGTGTGTGTGTGTGTGTGTGTACACTTATGAAGGCCAGAGGTAAATGTTTAGTCTCTCTCTTTCACTGTGTCTTATTTTCTGAGGTAGGGTTTCTTATTGAATATGGAGTTCACCCACTCAGCTATAGACAGACAGGTGGTCAAACCCTAGGGATCCTGTCTCTCCCCCTCCCAGCTCTGGGATGTCAGGAACTCAACCTCACATCTGCCGTTTTCTTGGGCTGTTGGGTCTCAAACTCAGGTCCTCACATTTGTGCAGCAAGAGCTTTACTGACCAAGCCATCCCCCCAGTCCCTAGCTGTTTCTGAAAGAGTCAAACAATCCTGGCCACATCTGGGGTGCACTGGGTGGGGGGCAGGGGGCGCAAAGCTGTTTCGTTCTACGATCTTAAATAAAATGGCAGAACCCAAAAGTTTCCCAGTACTGAGATCTTGCACGGCGCATGGAAGATGGCTGTGGAATCTAGCCTCCCGGGAGCTCCCAAAAGAGTGAAAAGTACCACCAGGAAGTGCCCCGTTGCTGCGGGGGTGAGAGAAGTGTGGATGGATGGGCCCCACCAGCCTGCCCCTTAGCAACATCCAGACTGGCAGGACGTCCACCAGGGCATGGCTACTCAGATCCTGTCCGGCATTAGTTGGGTACGACAGGGGGTTTTAAAGATATTCTTTGGAGAAAGACAACGAGAAAAAAGATGCTGTCTACGGAGTTCCCACAAGCCCCAGTAATGACATCAACGATTTAAAGTTTTCAGAGATCTTGTCAGTAGCCTGTGCTCAAAGACCTGTCGGGAGTCAATGTCTCTCCCTTGGCAGCGGCCTCCTCGGCACACAGGGGACTTTTCCTCACTCCTACGACCACCCGCACACACTACTAGGTGCACGCAAGAGAAGGTGACTAGTAGACAAAGTATCGGACCTCTGCAGGCCAACGGGAGGACTCTGGAAATCTCACTAGGTAGCCATGGCTGGCCTGGAGCTCACTGTGTGGACCAGGATGCCCTCAAACCCAAAGAGATCCTCCTGCCTCAGCCTCCCAAGTTCTGTGGTTGAAGGCGTTCAGCATCCACACCTGCTGCACTGCGGGTTTTCTCCTGGAAGCATCCAGAAGCCCTTTCATAGAAGTCAAACTGACATGTACAGAGAAATATTCCACAGAGCTCTTACCCCCAGAATGGCTGCAGTACGCCTCACGGGACGCCTAAAGGATTCCAAGGCTCATTTTGTTTGGACGTGATTCTTGCCTTTCACTCTGAGGTCAGAGTCTAACTTTTGTCCCAGCAGCCCTGGTGATGTATCTAGGAACTCCATGTGACCTCAAATGCCTTTCCTATTCTGATCTTGAGAGATGTACGCCCCCCCTTCCAGCCCTGGACTGACTGTCCTTTTTAGATTTTTGTCAATTTTGTCCCCAAATACATTTGACCTAGGTCAAAAGACCGACCATCAATATCTCCTCAAGTACAGAGAAGTAAAAACCAAAGAGAAAGCTAGTTATTGATAGGAGTCTCTCACCTTTAGATTTGAAATTTTTTTCAGCCTGTACCTTGCATGTATATTTCCAGGTCAAAAGAATGATGTGTCTTATTAAACTTATTACACTTATTAAAAGGAATGAGGAGGGGTGGGTGGCGGAGAAGGAAGGAAAGAGATGTATAGAAAAAGAGAATCCACAGCACACGTGAAGCCAGCGGCAGGCGCCACTCAGTCTGCAGCTGGCCCAAGTTTATCTCTGACCGTCCCCCGGCAGTTTGAAACATTACAGTTCACTGATAACCAGGATGACTAAGCGCTAAGGCTGCTTGAATGTCACCCCTGCAGCACCAATAAAAAACCCATAACTCCTGCCCTGGCAGAGTACTGTGGCCAGCACGCCGGTGAAGGGATGGTTATATTACCCGACCACGAGTTACAAATGGCTTTGTAATCAGCAGCCTTCCTTACCCAACGTAGCCCTTCGTGCTCTCAAGCCAGCATAGCCGTGGAACAGATGCGAGGCCTTCCACTTCCTGGAAAGTGGATGTCTGAGAACTGGCAATTCCTGGAGGTAGTTTTCTCAGAGCTCAGCTCCATCCACATTTAGCCCAAAATGAATGAACTGGTCATTTGGAATATCACAGGGTCTGACTAGCCTGAGTTAAGGGGCAGTGAGAACCCTTCAAAGACTCTGAAGGCCACTGAGGCAAAGGCCTCCCCACCCCCTCAACAAGGAAAGGGGCCACATGTTAACTGAGGTAAAGATTGTTGTCATTTTTTAACTGATTTTATTTTTATTTTATGTGTTTAAATCTTTGCCTGCATGCGTGTATGTTCACCACATGCATGCAGTACCTGAGGAATCCAGAAGAGGGCATCAGATCCCCTGGTGCTGGAGTTTCAGGTGGTTGTGCATCACCATATGGAAACTAGAAACTAAACCCAGATCCTCTGCAAAAAGAGCCAATGCGGGCTGGAGAGATGGCTCAGTGGTTAAGAGCATTGCCTGTTCTTCCAGAGGTCCTGAGTTCAAGTCCCAGCAACCACATGGTGGCTCACAACCATCTGTAGTGAGGTCTGGTGCCCTCTTCTGGCCTGCAGACATACATGAACACAGAATATTGTATAATATTGTATATATAACAAATAAATAAATATTTAAAAAAACAGCTTTTAACCACAGAGCCCTCTCTCTAGCCCCCAATTATTGCTATTTTAAAGCGCTATGACCATGAGAAAACCAAATGTGATTAATTTTTTTATGTGCACATCTGTCTGTGTGAAGGTGTTGGATCCCCTGGAACTGGAGTTACAGACAGTTGTGAGTTGTTATGCAGGCGCTGGGAATTGAACCCAGGTCCTCTGGAAGAGCAGCCAGTCAGTGTTCTCAACCACTGAGCCATCTCTCCAGCCCCTGCAATTAAATCTTAAATTACAGGGCTGAAATGAGTTGTGTGGATAGCTTCTCCCACCGACCCAGGCCCAAGGTTTGTTTGAGTCCCTGGGCTTTGTCCCATGCTTCCAGCAGACAGCCAGTTGATGGTATCATTCAGTGACCAAAGAGACTGGTTTTACTTCTTTAAAAAGATTTTGGTGTCATCTGAATGGTAATGTGCAACATGCTAACAGAATGTTCCACACGTGCACATGTCCACGTATGCAACAGCCAGATGATTGTGGACAAAAGCATTTCCTGTCCCCTGGTGCCCCACACCCCTTCCAAACTTATGCCCCTTGGCCTTTCCCCCTTCCAGAAGTGTTGTCTAAACTCCTAGCACCATTGATTTGTGGCATCTGGTATTAAATTGTAAATAAGTGGATTCACAGACCACGTACCCTTATGTCTTGGCTTTTTAGCGTTATATCTCTGAAATTTTTGTGTATTCACTACGTATAGTACTTGAATTGATGAGTGATTTTTTTTTAACACAAGGTCTTGCTATGTAGCCAAGTCTGACCCAAAACTCAATCTTTCTGCTTCATCCTGCCAAGAGCTAAGACTGCCAGAAGCCTGGCTGATTTTTCTGTTTGCTTCTGCTCCCCGCACCACATGAATGGGGTGTCTGGACGTCTCTCTCCTATTTTTTTCTATTTTTTTCTATTCAAATCAACACTTAATCTTGTCCATGCCCCAGGCACACAGATATGACCTTCCCACCATCCTCAAAGTCCCTGCTGGGGATATACATATATATATATATATATATATATATATATATATATATATATATATATATATATGTGTGTGTGTGTGTGTGTGTGTGTGTGTGTGTGTGTGTGTGTGTGTGTGTGTGGCTCAAACATGTTAGCAGTTGCAGTAGATTCTGGGAAGCCTGTTTGGAATTGCCTTCCCTGAATGAGTTCAATCCTTGGCGAGAAACCAGGTTGGCTCTAGGCTCAGAAAGAAGTGGCTATGTTTAGGTCTGAAGTCACTACAGCACTCTGCTCTCCCTGAGAGCGGTGGCCAACAGATGGAGCGCCACAGCTGGATGGTGGCCCAGAAATTAGTGGGAAAGGCAGCAGGAGCTCTTGGTATACACAAGGTGCTGGGGGATGCGTCCTGGGTCCGTGTCAGGCTGCCAGGGAAGGCCGGTGACAGTGACAGGGAAGGAGAGGGCAAGACGCCGCGCCCTCGAGTCCTCAAGCTCCAGGAACAGGGTCCAGATGCGACGGGAACTAAAGGTGTCTTTTTTACTAAGACTATGGATGTGTCAATTCCGAAACTGACTCACAACAGCATGTAACTGCCAGATTAGCCAGTAGGTGGCAGGGTAAGACCAATCATTCTCCATGGAGCAACCTGCCTAGCCGAGGAATAATCTTCTCTGGTGCAAAATTTAGTGTGAAAGGGTGCAGCTCTCCCTGAAAATCCGGCGGACCAAAAGTCTTACAGGAATTACCTAAACTGTTACTTTAGCCTTTTATCTAAAACCACTCATGGGAATTAGATTCTTTGTTCTTGCGCCCCCATTAGAAAAGATCTGCTAAGTTAGAAAGCAAACAACAGTTTGATCTATGATGCTTTTGAGACTTAAACATAGAAAGCCAAGGGGGGGGGTGGCGCTGGTGAGATGGCTCAGTGGTTAAGAGCACCGACTGTTCAATTCCCAGCACCCACATGGTAGCTCACAGCTGTCTGTAACTCAAGTGTGCATGAAATAAAGTTAAATAAAGTTTTAAAAAAAAAAGAAAGCCAAGAGGGTAGAATGTGATTAACTCTCTTTGCAGCCAGAAACCCCCCAAAGGCATAGTGATGTTGCTCCCCACCCCATGTGTGTCTTCAAAAATATGAACTGAGCCAGGCAGTGGTGACTCACGCTTTTAATCCTAGCTCTTGGGAAGCAGAGGCAGGTGGATCTCTGTGAGTTCAAGGTCATCCTGGTCTACAGAGCGAGTTCCAGCATAACCAGTACTGTTACACAGAAACCGTGTCTTGAAAAACCAAAACCAAAATAAAGAAAATATAAATTTCTGCATACTGAAAGTTCAAAGTTCCTTGGATGCCAGGTCTCTGCTAGGCCGGCGGTTCTGAATTCACCTGTCCGTAATATCCCTGGCCACCAAAGTCGGGCTCCTCCCCTTAGGTCTCCTGCTCCAAGGACTGTATTTAGGACAAGGATTTCAAACTAATTCCCGCCTCTCCCATGAGCCCCCGTTTTAACTGTGAGCTGCCCAACTCCGAGCACACATATATCACTGCTATTCCCGGAGGGTCACACACCAACACCTGGGAAACTGTACTTTCTGTTGCCATTGTTGCTTTCTTTCAGGCATCTTCCACAGTATGGAGGAGGAGCCTGTGGTTGCCTTCATGTCTTTGCTGGCCCCGCTCTCGGAGTGTGCTAAGTATGTGTCCCCTGGCTGGGACCCAGGGAAGCAGTGTGTGCTCTCTAACTGTCACGTCCCCATGATGGCAGCTTTTACAATGACCCCTGTTCTATAGGTTCTCCAAAGAAGCTTCCACAGCCACGAAACTAAGGGAGCGCATCTTGTAAGGAAGCCATGGCAACAACAAGCGTCTAAGGTTGTGGCAGGCAGGTGGGGGGTCATGATGGTGTGTAGCCTGAATCCCTCAGCCGGCACCACCTCATCTGTGTTTCAGGGGAAGATTCCAGGGTGGCCGGTAAGTACGCTGACTGCAGAGTTAGTCTGTGTGGGGAAGAGGGGTTTGTCTCAAGCGTGTGACTCTTGCCTGAGAGCCAGCTAGAGTCGCTGATTGCATTGGCTGCTAGAGCAAAAGAGACAAGACCTACTGGCCCCAAACGCTGACTGCATTAAATATGAAGGTTTTTCAGATGTGCCACTTCAGGTCTTTGCTCAAGGATGAACTATTACGAAACTATACTCTTTTACGTGGTTATGGGTGTATGTGTGGTGCACACCGTGTTGCCTGTGCACGTGTGTGCACGCTCTCGCAGCTGGAGCAGGGTATCAGCTGCTGTCTTTTGTCATGGTATTCTCTGTGTTGCCCTGAGGTTGCTGTTTCAGCTCCGCTGACTGGACAGCAAGCACTGGGATCTGCGTGTCTCTACTCAGGATCGCTGGAGTTACAGGTGCACGCAGCCATGACCCTGGGAGCCAGGGATTTGAACGCAACTCTTCACCCTTATAGAATAAGCACTCTTGCCCACTGAGCCCGGATTACAAAGATTTCTGAAATACAGTCTCCCCATTTCCCTCTGCTAGTCTCACGTGTCTTTGTTCAAGCTCTCCCCAGCCCTTTCTCCACAGCCCTCTCCCCAAAGAGTTTTCACATTTTAAATAACAAACGTGTGGAGCTGGAGAGATGATTTAGTGGTTGGGGCACTTACTGCTCTTCCAAAGGACCCGAGTTCAGTTCCCAGCACTCACGTGGTGCCTCACAGCCACCTGTAATTCTAGCTCCACGGGCTCCGATGCCCTCTGAGGGTTCAATCATGTAACTCCTACAGTTCTGAAGCTGTGGGAAGAATGGCACCCGGCACCTCCTGCTGCCTGGGACTCTGTCATTGGCTCTAAGCGCATCTTCGAAAGGAAAATGGATACCTTTACACACATACTCATTCACACACACTCACACTCACACACACACACACTACACACACCTTTCAGGTCTGTTTGGAGCAGTCTACCACTGACAAGGCTACAGATCCCCTCTCAGCATCCCCACCCTAAATCGACTCTACCAGACAGTGCCAACAATTCCCACAGCTTTTCCACAAGTGCCACCAAACATGGCCCAGCTTTGTCTGTCTCTGTTCCCTGGCCATTGGTCAGTGTATGGATGCTTTCTTCTCTGCCTCGGCCACTTTTGGTCCATATCTGAACTGAGTGTGTGGCTCCAGGGCATTGCAATCCATCTCAGATGTCAAATCAGAAGTCATTTCAAATCCCTCCTCATAGCTGTTCCCCATCCACACCCTTCCTAGGGTTCTCTGACATGGGTGGTGGCCATTTCTTAAACTAATATAAAGCCTCCACATACACATCTTTGTGAGGCACCATGCTGTTCTGATGCATGGTGTTAGTGAGGTTGTATGTATTCAACTCCTCAAACATTTATCAGTATTTTGAGGTGTGCAGCCAATTTTTGTCACCTGTGGTCACCCGACTGCACAACAGCACAGAAGGAATTGTGTGTCCCTGTCACTCAGCTCCCATTGATTGGCATCTCTCCAGGGTGAGGTACGTTTTTAAGGGATGTGGACAAAGAGCATCTTTAAGGTCCCCAAGAAGAAGCACTTCTGTATATTCTAGGTGCCTGCTATTGCACGATCATTTACAGTTAGGTCTTTTATTGGTTTGGTGAGACGTGCTGAGCAATAACCAACGACAGACCAATAGATACATTATTATCTAGAAAACAGTCTCAGATGTTGTAACTCTAATCCCTTACTTTGATCTGTTTCCCTGAGCTCAGAATTTTAAAACGAGAGGGGCCAAGAGCTCTGCTAGCTGAATGTTCTGAAGTCACAATGCAGAAGAAACTGTCTCAACAACAGGCACCACTAATGTATTTGCCTGCTACCGTGCTGTGTGTGTGTGTGTGTGCGTGCACTTCCTAGTGAGTGTATGTGTGCATGTCAGAAGTTAAAGTCAGATGTCTTCCTCCATTGCTTCCTATTTATTTATAATTTTATATATTTTGCTTATGTGTGCATTGGGCGTGCCTGAAGAGACCAAAAGCGGGTATTAGATCCTCTGGGAAAGGAGTGTCAAACAATTGTGAGCTGCCAGATTACAGAGAGTTGGGTGCAGGGACATGAACCCAGAGGCAGTGGGCGCTCGTAACTGCTGAGTTACCTCTCCAGCCCCAAACCCTCTTGCTTGTTTGTTTGTATTGGTTGTTGTTGTTGTTTGAAACAGGGTCTTACTTCACCATTGTCTAGACTGGCTGGCCAGTGAGTCGCAGGAGCTGCCTGTCTTCACTGCCATCACGGCTGAAGTAACAGATGTGTGCCCAGATTTTTATGTGGATGCTGAGGATCAAAACCCAGGTCCTCATGCTGCACGGCAAGCCAGTTACACGTTGAGCCCTCTCCCCGGCTGGCCCTGGTATACTTTGAATTTGGAATTTCTACATTGAAATGTCACCCAGTGCTGTGTTGCTGGGAGGTGAGTCTGGATGAAGGCCTGTAGCCCAGAAAGGCTCTCCCCTCATCCACAGCTGGGTGCTGGCTGGAAAGGAGGTTGAGGCTGCACGCTTGACCCCTTCCTCTTGCAAACTCACTTTCCACCACAGTGGGAAACCAAGTGAAGGCCCTCGCCAGGTGCAGCCACTTAATTGTGGATTTCCCGCTCTCCTAAACCAGGAGAAATACGTTTCCATTCTTCCTGTAGCATCCGGCCTTAGGTTTTCCGTTAGGGCAGCACAAGTTGGTGGGATAAGACATCTGTCCAGACTTCTCCCTGTTGTCACTTTATCTCACCAAACCCACCACCAAACTGAATATTGTCCCTCAGGACCTCTCACTTCTGCCACTTCACGCTACCCCAGTGTCCCAGGCCGACTCTCTCCTTGCTGCAGTGACATCGACTGTGTGGGGCCATGATCCATCCGGGAAAGAGGTGTTAATTTAGTCTACGTGACAGAGCAGGCATAGATAGGAAGACGTCATTCTCCCGGCTATGTAGGAAACAGAATGCTAATGAATTTCCCCCTCAGTTTACTTTTTGGTATAAAAGCTGTTTGGAGAATAAACACCGGTGATTTTTCAGGATATGAACTCAGGATTTCATGAGGGATCCCTGAAAACTCTCCCTCCCGATAAAGTCATGTGAGTTGTGTCTTTATTCCCACACCTCCCCTCTGGTCCGAGAAATAATTTATGGTCTGGGCTGGCCCCGGACCAGGTCAGACTGCTCCACGCTACTCCGCTGTCCCAGACTGACTCTCTCCTTGTTATAGTGACATCTAACACTCTGCGTTACCCCAGTGTCCCACCCCAGGTGGACTTTGTTCTGGTTGCAGTGGAACATCCCCCCAAGAGCCCATCTCTGACCCTCCCAGGTGTGTGACAAACCCTGAATCAGGCAACCCAAGACACAAGGCTGCTTTTGCCAAGCACCGCCCATCCTCTGCCCATCTTCTCTAGCCCCGCCCTACATGCTCAGCCCCATTAGCTCGGGGGTCCATGCAAGACGTGCTGGTCTTGTGACCCCAGCTACTCCCTCTGACTGATTTTAAGTGTGGGTTGTATTATTAATCAGCTGTGGCAGGGCTAATGGATCGGGAGACAGCTGCCATTGGCACTAAGGATGTTGGGAAGCTATTGTTGCTAACAGACCGCCCCCAAGGGGCCACAGCACACCACGTGGGGCCAGGCAGGGGAGTGCTGGGTTGGACAGGAGGTGGGGGAAGGCAAAGGCACAGAAAGCTTTCATTGTGGTCTCTGTGGGAAGGGAGAGTCGGTGCAGTGTAAGTGGGTGCTGAGTGGTGAGGTTGGTTCACTTTGTACGTGGGGGCCAATGAACGTGACACCCTGAGGTCGAAAGGGGCAGAGTGTGAGGCTCGCCCACGCCCCTGGACAAATACGCAGTTTGTCTTCTGCAGGCGTCTACTGGCCCTAAAGGCAGGCCCTACAAGCACAGGACCCCAGGTGTCAAAACATCCAGTGTAGGGTCTAAAATAATGTAGTTAATATGGCCTTGATGGTCCCTCCTTTGTCCCTGGCACGAGTGGGGATGATGTGACCCCGAGTTGGGCTCTGGTGGCCCCTACACGAGCCTCTGGTCGCCATCTAGCGGCGGGTGCACTGAGAATGTTGGCTTTCTCTCCTGCGTGTGTCCCTTCACTGGCACCTTTTCTGCCTTTGGTCTAGGTTAGCTGTCCCTTCAGGGACCCGCTCTACCCGCTCTACACGCTCTATTGAACACAGCACTGACCGCGTGGGATCAGAGATGTGTCTCCCCCTGCACGGGAAGCCATCTGAGGGCAAGCGCTGCACTCTAGCTATGCACTCCAAGGGCCCCCGCAGACCCCAGTCCCCATCACTTTAGTTTGCTGAATGGATGAATGAATTGTGGTGTCGCCGCTTCTACCGGCTCCCACTGGAGGGTAACTCTGGGGCCTCTCTGGGACAGACACGGGGGCTCTCCTGTACTACATCCTCTCTCCGGTCCTTTCTTGAAATCAGAACAAGGCATTACTCCATCTGCCCCTTGGGCCAGGCAGGCACCAGCTGGAGCGGGGCATCTGAACTCTGGAATTGATTTCCCAAGTGCACAGGGCCGGCGTGCACAGCAAATGAGGCAGAAGCACTGCTAATGAGGAGAGCAGCCCCGGCCTCGCCTGCTGGGGAATGAGCACATCTCACCTCTGCCTGCCAAGCACAAGGCTTCTTGGCTCAGGCCTGGGCTATTCTCTCCCACACCCCCTCAGACTGCTTCCCCAGACATCTTCACTCATCCCAAGCCAAAGCCTGTCCTGTTTTACAAAAAACAAAAAACAAAAAAACCAAAAAAACCCTCAGCATATTAATGGCGCGCATTGCATCTAGCAAGGGAGAAATCTTCAGTCCTAAATCATCCTTGGCCACTGACCTCCTCGAGTGGATGCTATCATGGCCTCCACACAGGGTTCCGTTTCATTACCTTTAAGCTTTTTTTTCCACAGTGGCCAGAGCAGGGCTTCCGTGGGCGGCCTCTGCACATGGGTTTCTGCACAGGTGGAGGCATCGGCAAGTGCTTGCAGCCCTGGGATCTCAACTGGCAGGCTGCCCTCTATGCCGAAGCATATCTTCCTCAGCTGTTGGGTGGCTTGTGACATTTGTTCCTGAGGAAGTGGGGTGGGGGGCGGAAGAGCACTCAGCTGCCTCTTCACCCAGGTCTCTGGGGAAATAAAGCCATGGGGCAAGATGGGAGAGGCAGCTGCCATCAGCAGGCCTCCTAATTCCCTAATCCCTCTGGGCTTCCTGCCACAGCAGTGCCTCCACAAAAGGCCTGGAGTTGCCTTGGGGAGGGCATGGGAGCAAGGATCAGCCACACAGTACGCATTTCGTCTTTGAAAAATACTTAACAAGTTCCATGTGCCAGACAGGAGTAGAAAATACAAAGAGGGGAAAAATGGGTTTCCCTCGGGGTACAGAGGTTCTGGTTGAAGGGTCTAATAAGAAAACAAATGACTAATACACAACACTGAGCTGGAGAGATGGCTCAGGGGTTAAGAGCACTGGCTGTTCTTCTAGAGGACGGGGGTTCAATTCCTAGCCCCCACATGGTAGCTCACAACCATCTATAATTCCAGTTCCAGGGGATCCAAAGCCTTCTTCTGGCATAACTGGGCACCACACCCATGGAGTGTATATACACACATGCAAGCAAAACACTCATACACATAAAGTAAAAGTCAGTGAATCTTGAAGAGGTTGGAGATAGGAGCAGAGAACCAGGGTTCAATCCCTGGCGCCCACACTGGTGACTCACAACCTCCTGTAACTCCAGCTCTACTCACTTGCTAGTTTCATGTCAACCTGACACAAGAGTCATCTGATAGGAGGAGGGGGCCTCAACTGAGAAAATGCCTCCCTAAGATCCAGCAGTAGCCAAGCCTGCAGAACATTTTCTTAATTAATGATTGGTATACCAATCCACTGTGGGTACCATCAATCACTGATGGTCCTGGGTTCTATAAAAGTGGAGGCTGAGCAAGCCATGAGGAACAAACCAGTACTCCTCCATAGCCTCTGCATCAGCTCCTGCCTTTAGGTTCCTGCCTAGTTTGAGCTCCTACCTTGGTTCCATTAATGGACTGTGACCTGGGGCATGTAAGCCAAATAAATCCTTTCCTCCCTAAGTTTCTTTCGGTCATGGTCACAGCAATAGTAACCCCAAGACAGTACTCACATTCACAGACCCACATCACACACACACACACACACAAAAATGCAAAAACAAAAACCAAAAAAACAAAAACAAAACAAAAAAAACCCCATGACATGGAACACTGTGTTTAGCCTCTGAGGGAGGCCAGGAGCTTCCAGGTGTCTTTGTTGCTTTGGTCAAGTCTTGAAGGAAACATGAAACACTTTGGAAAATTAGGGCGCGGGGAAGTAAGAGATAATACAGTCCAAGAATCAAGCAGAACAAAGGGCTTGGATAGAAAACATAAGCACACACTCGCAAACTTCCATCTGAGGATCCCAGGGAGGTGACACGCCTCAACCCAAGGAGCAGAACTCACAGCTGAAAGTCACTGAAGTCTACATGTATCAAACTCCAGGGTGGACACAGATCACCAGGGACCTTGTTACAACGAGGAGGGCCCTGGCCAGGCTCGGTGGCACATGATCAGCATCCCAGGCTTCGGGAGCTGGAGGCAGAAGCCCTAGTTCCAGGCTAGAGTGGGCTATGGAGTGATAGTGTGACCCTGTCTCAGGAAGAGTGAGGTGTGGCTATGGGTGTGGCTTAGTGGTAGGACACTTGCCTAGCGTGTATGAAGTCCCCAGTGCGGCAAAAATCAATCAATAAGAGAAATCGATAACAGAAAAGTAGAGCAAGAGCTCTGGAAAAAAATCAGAAGCAGCCTGCACGTGTTTGTTTGAAATGCAGCATCCATTACTGGCTCTCTTGGCTCTCACAGCTGTCAGAGTACCTGTTCCATGTGAACACACATTTGATAGAATTAAGAATTAAGCATTAAGCAAGAAGGGTTTGTTTTTTGTAATCTCCCAGACCATGGAGCCTGGACCAAGCTGGCCAGTGTTCAGTGACCTAACACTGTCATTAAAGACACCAGCTCTCTCGTTTGCCATTCTCAGCACAGGTCTCAGCCTCAGCTGGCGCTCTGACAACCCAAAGATGGCAATCCTAGACCAAGAGAAAACAGAATCATAAATACGACCGAGGAGGCTCGCTCGCTCTTTGCAACAGAGAGAGTGCTTTCTCAGACTGTGCCCTGGAGAAACAGAACCTACCCTTACAAAAAGCCTTTCCCAAGGAATCGGCTCATATGACTGTGGAGGCTCCTAAGTCCCAAGATCTGAAGGAGACCCAGAAAAGTGGGTGATGTAGTTCTAGAAAGTTCAAAACCCAAGAAGAGTTGAAGTTTCAATTCGTACCCAAAGCCAAGAAAAACCCGAGTGGCACAGCCTTGAGGCCATCTGGCGGAAGGCATCTCGTCTCCTGATTGTATGAGGTTCACTCACGCTGACTGAAACAGCCCATCTTATCCGGTGCCCACAGTCATCTTGGCAAATAGCCCTGTACTCATTGACCGAGGCAAATTCATGCTAAAGCTAACGGTCAGGCACCGGACTTGTCCTCCCCGAGTTTCATTGGCCGTAACTCGATCACATGTCTATTCCTAAATACTGACGAAGGAAAAATGTGATGTCATGATGCCTCAAGCAGTCCTGGTTTGTCCCCTGTACACGCTGCCACCAGTGTTGACAGGAGTAAGACAGAGTGGTGCTTGTAGTTTGTTCTGTAACAACGCAGAGTTAATTTTGGTGGCGTGGTTTTATTTACTTGCAAGGCTTTTGTTTTTATAAGAAAATTTATTTAGAAAAAGAGGAGGAGGAGGAAGCATGGAAGAATTAGGACCCACACAGTTGCGGTTCCTAGCGCCCATGTCCGTTCCTCACTCCTACCCATTTCTGGGGATCCCAAGGCAGCCTTTCCTATATTCAAGGAAGGCCAGTGTCACCCGCTGCCTCTTCCCTCCAAGACACGCAGATCTGCGGTCAGCCTCCAGCTTTAGACCTCCATGGATGGACCTCAGAGTTCAGCGACTGGCATCTTAGCAACCAAAAAGGCAGAGGTACAAAATGGCTGGGTTATATAGAGAAGGGCCTCTGGGGGAAGAGGCAGCCCAGCCCCTGGGCTGGAGAGTTACTGGGGTAGAGGGTGGGAAATGCCAATCAAATCATGTAACAGGTAGGAACTGAGGGATGCTAGGAGAACCTGGCGACCAGGTCCACTTTGTGATGTTAAATAGGAACCTTAACCATTTATCCCAGGGTTTGAGACTTACCAATACCCACCCACACACACACACACACACACACACACACACACACGCACGTCTTTCTCTCCCCCTTACAAACTTACACACACTGCATCACCATGGGAGCTGGGTCAGTGTGGAAGCACCGGGCTTGCAGATTCCTCCCCAGGCCACAGAACCTCCCCTCCCCCCACTCTGTCCTGCAGACCTTTTCTTTCTGGTCCTCCGCATCACACCTCTTGTCTGCTCATGGTCCATGCCCCAGCCTCCACTTCACCACTAAGTGACTACTTCCTGAGAGTGTGGATAGACTCTGGTGTTTCCTCCAGGGGCCTCTATGCTGTCCCTGAAGTCAACAGCCATTAAGTAGAGCTTCAGGAAGAAACAGTCTTAGCTGTCTTGAGGTAAAATGTAGGTGTCCCTTTGATGTGGGTAAAGTCAGAATAATGATTTTCTTCTTTTCTTCTTTCTTTGACTATATAGCCCAGGCTAGAGCCAGGCTGAAATGTCACTAGCTAAGTGGTCCATGTTAAGAGCTGGGAGTGCGGGCGCACATCATCACCACATCCGGCTAAAGTAAGAACATTAGGAGATGAAGTTGGACCAGGATGTTAATATTATTCCTTCCCACTGAGCCTGGTGGCGCATGCCTTTAATCCCAGCACTTGGGAGGCAGAGGCAGGCAGATCTCTGAGTCTGAGGCCAGCCTGATCTACAGAGTTCCAGGACAGCCAGGGCTACAAAGAGAAACCCTGTCTCAAACGAACAAGCAAACGAAAATGCCTAAAAGGCAGCTTGTAAAACTAACACAGGAAAATAAGTAACCCTGGAGCCCACCAGCGCAAATGTGGAAAAAAAAAAACAGAAAAATACTATACCACATACACAAAAAGCTTTTTAATAGCAATGAAAAAAGGAATAGCAATACTCACTAAGAGAACGCAGTCAACTATCAGGAAGATGGAGCAACTGAAAGACATCCACACACCTACCAACAGAGTCCCAAATACTCAGTGAAAACTGACAAAATGTTCTCAAGGGGGAAAGCCAAACCAGCTATTAATTGGAAAATTCAATTCTCCTTTCTTAGCAACTGACAGAACAGAGAGACAGAATATCAGCAGAGATATAAAGACCTTTGAAAACAACTACTTCCCAAGACAATAGAATCACAGTCAAGTGCACACATTTCCCGAGTTAGACCATATTTTAGTCCAGAAAAAAAACAGTCAAAACTTAAAGGAGACAGAGTGGATTCTGCACCCATTCCCTGTCAATCACAGAGAATTATATCAAAGATCAGCAATGGGAAGAAGACTGGGCAATAACCAACCATTTGAAAGTTACTATATGTTTTGTATTTGTTAGGGTTTCTACTGCTGTGATAAAACATCATGACCAGAAACAACCCAGGGAGAAAAAGGTTTCTTCCAAAATCTTACAGTTTACGGTCTATCGTGAGGCAAGTCAAGGTCAGAGCTGAAGCAGGATCCTGGAGGCAGGAACTGAAGCGGACACCATGGAGGAACACTGCTTACTGGCTTGCTCCCCGAGGCTTGCTCAGGCTGAGAAAAAGCAATGTAATCAAAGCTGATTCTAGGAACGAATCAACTGGAGAAACCTCTGTTACACGGATGGAGAGGCGAGAAGCCGGAAGTTACGTCATGAATGAGAGCGGAAGCTGGATACACACTGAGTCCCACCTAAGAGCCTCCCGCCACACAGACAGATGCGGTGTTGTGTACACATGGTGGAAGGCATTCGGCCCGAGACAAACAGGACATCCTGTCATTTTTGACAACATGGATAAATGTGGAGGACACTCTATCGGTGAGGCAAAGAAAAGGCAGAAAGCATAAGCGTGTGATTCTCGGAAGCCCATGTTTCCATTTGTCTTTTAAAGAAGGAATCGCAGATACCTGTGGGCACACTCCAGGGAGACTATGCTGTCGCAAGCGTGGGTACCACCCTCCAGACCTTCTCAGGCTCCTGTATCTGGAGAGGCGCGGGATCCATGAAGTCACAGCTGCTTCTACAGCCCTGGGAAAGCCGCACAAGGGATGAGAAGAAACGCTCTGTTTAATTGGCCGATGAACTCTCACAACCTGGTTTTTTTTTTTTTTTTTTTTTTTTTTGGCTCTTCTCTGTTTAACAAGCGTCTGGGAAAGCCATCTCCTGCTGTCACCCACAGGCCTGGGCATGTCTTATAGCTCTGTCGTTTTTACAAGTCCCTGTGGATGGCTCTCCGGTTCATCTCGGTTGCAAAAGGCGAAAAGCTAGTCACTTGATGGTATCAACAGAGATGGGATGCTAACTGCCAAGTAAACCTGGTGTAGAAGAGACCACAGCCTTACTGCATTTCCCTGTGAGGTCCCCCTTCAAGTGTCCCTCACTGACAGGAAGGGGAAGGAGGCTAGGAGAATGACAGGAGACAACCTGAAAGAGAATGAAGGTTCTCGAACAGAGATGTGGCTTTGATGCAAGCTGAGGAGGACACCTGGGCTCTCTCTCCCAAAACACAGATGTCTGGACGCGAAAGTTTTATTGACGGCATCAGACTTGAGACCAAAGCATAGAAGTCCTGGAAGAGGAAGCGGGCTCTGTGTTAAACTTTCATATGGTGATCTAAAGCTGCCAGCACCAGTGACCGTGTCAGCCGACAGCACAGTAAATAAATTTATCACACAAAGGGGACAATGACTCAATAGCCTGTGGGTTTCTCTCTCTTTTTTTTTTAAAGTGGCCGGGCATGGTGTCAGACACGATCCAGGAATGGAGCCCTGAGAGGAGAAGTCTGAGTGCTTGTGAGAACACTCTAAGAAAACAAGTCGTAGCCGGGCGGTGGTGGCGCACACCTTTAATCCCAGCACTCGGGAGGCAGAGGCAGGCGGATCTCTGTGAATTTGAGGCCAGCCTGGTCTACAAGAGCTAGTTCCAGGACGGGCTCCAAAGCTACAGAAAAACCCTGTCTCGGGGTGAGGCAGAGGGGAGAAAAGAAAAAGTCCTGTGGCCTCAGTTTCTTCAAAGCTTGGAATTGTTCTTGGGATGTGTTTTCGTGCTCCTCAGGTATAGTGGATTGGACAGTTTACTTCAGATCACTCATTATTGCTTGCTGACGTTGTCTAACTAAATCTGTAGCAATCTTTTATATGCCTGTGTAGAAAATCATGTTTTTGCCGCATGTGGTTTGTGCTCGTGATTGTACACAGTTGGAACTCAGAAGAACCTCACTCGTGTGGATTTTTTTTTCTTCACCCTCAGAGTATAAATTGTCTGGGCTCTGAATAAAGTCGGCCAGTGCATGAGACTTTCAGTCTACCTCGTTTATGGGCTCCATTCTCTCAGCTTTCCCTGCCTTTAGAGAGGTAACGGCATGGCATCTCCTGCTTGTCATTTCAGGACTCAAGAGCCTGAGGTAGGAGGATCTTGAAGTTCAAGGCCAGTGTGTCGGGGTGTTTTTTGTTGCATGGGTTGGTCAAAGAAAGAAGTCACTATAAGACGAAATTTTAAGGCCTGTGTGGCAGCAGGAAAGTCCACCCTCTCTGATGAACTGAGCCCTGGGCAGCCATGCAAAGGCGTATTTATTGATTGTTACATAAAGCTGTTTGAGGGTGAAGCATTTCCTCATACCAACGCCCCACCTAACCTATATGTCTTTCTAAAGGAGAGCGTCGTGTGCCCTTATGACTTTAGTCCCTTACTGTGTACCGTTGCAGTACACGGTAACCCAAGAGCCCAGGTGCACCAGAGGCAGCTTGTGACCAAAGTCATTCAAAAGCTGCAGCGCCCCTTCAGAAAAACAATTCTACAGATCACACAAAACATCCCTGTTTTTCATGAAGATTCTTTACTGTTTCCCGCAATGATTCTTCAAGGTCAAAGTACTTCTAGAAAACAACTATTCCCTCTAACGTCTACCCTGGCTACAGTGAAAACTATGTACCCTAATGTCTGCCCCAGATACAGTGATTCTGCTAGAGTCCTACAACTCCAGTTTGGGCAACAGAAAAAGATCCCATCTCAAAATGTGGGGGTAGACTTCACCGACAACTTATATTTTGGGGGTCTCTGAAGTCCCCAGAATAATACAGGTAGTAGCCTGGGTTGCCTTCCAGAACTAGGCAGTAAGCCCTATTGCTGAAGATCCCAGATGCTTTGGTTGTAGAATGTTGAGAGAGCAAGCTGGGACTGATTCGGAAGCTTCCTCTCTGTTGGATAATGTCTTAGTCACTGTTCTATTGCTGTGAAGAGGCACAAGGGAGCCACGACCAAGGGAGTTCTGAGAAAAGCAAGCATCTAAGAGGGGCGTGCTTAGTTTCAGATGCTTAGTCCATTATCATCATCATGGTGGGGAACATGGTGGCATGCATGATACTAGAGAAATACCTGAAAGCTTACATCCTAATCTGCAGGCAGGAGAGAGATAGATAGGAGAGAGAGAGAAAGAGAGAGAGAGAGAGAGAGAGAGAGAGAGAGAGAGAGAGAGAGAGAGAGAGCAGCAACTCAAGAGGTGTTGTAGGAGGCCGCTTGTTTTGTTCCTGGCTGCTCACAGAAACTAAATTGTTTGTACCACTACTGCAGGAGCTCCTTCTGCTCCTTCAGACGTGGTCTCTTATACTTTAAAAAAGCAGTGGGAACCGGGTGATCTCTAACTTGCTTCCGGCTTCCTTTCCAGCGACTAGACGTTCTTCTGTTTCCTGTTTGCAACTATTGTTTGGGACGATGATCTGTAAGTTTTTCCCCCTCAAATAAATAACCCTTTGTATTATCTCTAATTTTTAACCAGCGTGGGATTGTTTGGCAGCTTCACACTACAAGCATGATTCAATTGATACAGTTTCTGAGTGATTATTTCGAGTCTGGGCAGCTGGTAATGAACAAGTGGCCTCCTACTACAAATTGGTGTGCCAACATGGTCAACTATAGCCACGTAAAACCTGAGAAAGCTTAAAAAGTAATTCTAGACACAAAAGAACAGATTTAAGCACAGCTATTTGGTAGCCAGCATTTTGTGTGCCGCAGCTCCTGTAAGAGAGGTTTTCCTGATTCAGTGGTAGCAGAACAAAAGCCACACAGTTTTGAAACAGTGGCTTCCTGGGCCGTGCTACCGGCATGAACTCTGACTCTTTCAGGAGATCCGGGTACGGAGCACTTAAATGGGTTTGTGACCAGAGTGCTACAACTTGTTTAATGACAACAGAGACCGGCTGTGTGCCTGAATAGTGGGGCTGTGAGCATGGTTCACACTAAACAGACCTCTATCCTGCCATGTTGGAGTGGGCGGAGCCAAAAGGAAAAGCAGCCTTAGTCTTAGTAAAGATGCTTAGCATTTTAAGAAGCACTTCTGGTCAGAAAATAATTACAGATATGCAATAAAGACAAATCCAGATGGAAAAGACCTCTAAGTGGGTCACAGTGTTGGATAAATGTACGTAAACTTGGGAGAAAGAAGAAAAAGATTATAGCAAGTTATAAAAGGAAGTAAATGGTTTTTAGAAAGAAAATAAAACAAAGTCTTTAAAGAGACAAAGTACAGACAGTTATAGATTAAAAGGAGTAAAAAAAATAGCCACATAAAGATACACAGAGATGGGCTGGAGAAATGGCTCAGAGGTTAAGAGCACTGCCTGCTCTTCCAAAGGTCCTGAGTTCAATTCCCAGCAACCACATGGTGGCTCACAACCATCTGTAATGAGGACTGGTGCCCTCTTCTGGCCTGCATGCATACACACAGACAGAATATTGTATATATAATAAATAAATAAATATTACAAAATAGATACACAGAGATTATGTATATTATTGTGTTTTCTTTAAATTGTTTGACTGTGAAGGAGCTAAGTACAGAGAGACATTTCATTATATGGGCTGCTAAGCTAAACCAACACATATTTTAGAGGTATCTTGATTTCAGAATTTGGGTCTAAGGAAAAGAGTATCTTCTTTTGTTTCCACAGAGGATGAGAACCGGTGGAATCCTTCCAGACTAATGTGGTTTGATGGACCAAGACTCCTTGAAAGGTCACCTTGCACACCCCTCAAAAATTACTTTGCCCAATAAACAGCAGGAAGCAGTTTGGAGAGAACTATGCCCATATCCCCAAATATTGTTTATAAATGTTCCTTTACATTTAAAGGGGGATATGCTATAGAGATTTGCACTGGTATGGATCTTGGTTTATTGATAGAAATTTAAGGTCAATTTATATATATATATATATAAAAAAATATTTTATATATATTTCTGCTCTTGATTAAGGTATTGTGTTAGTGTAACTCATTAAGAATGTAATGTATAATTAAGAAATATAGTTAATAGATAGTCATCTATAATAGTCAAACTTGTAGTCATGTTAGTTAGGGTTTTCTAGATGTACAGAGATATATTTCAGATTGATAGTCATTCTTCAAACCTTTCAAAGACTAACAGAATATGGCACTTAAAATATTTTAAGAACTTAGGACTTTTCATGACAGTGAGACACAACTACTCCTGGCAGCACCAGTAACTTCAAGAGGATGATGGGAATTGAAGAGGCTCCTTATGGAGTTGGTTAGCCATTTGGGCAAGAAACTGTTCCTGCCTGGACTGCTTGATGGTGTGCTGTATGAACTGGACAGGCAGGACCCACAGAGAAATGACTACTGAACTTGCCGAAAGGTGAGACTGTCCTTCTGGGTTTCTGCTTCATGAAAGAGTCTGCCAGACATTTTGCAGGACACAGAAGAAAGTGACTGACAAACTGCCAATATAGGTGGAACTGTCTTTGAAATTTCCTGCTTTATGGAAAAGTCTGCTGAATACTATGGACCTATAGGCTGAAGGTGGATGCCCCAATGATACAGAAGAACTTTGGGTGACTGTCCTGGCAGCAAGATGTCTCTTTCAATTCTAGAGTTTTGGAAGTTGTTTACAATGTACTTTCTGTTTACTTAGGTAATATTACATCCTTCCGGAGTCTTTGATGGAGTTGAAGAATAGATAGTAATAATATAGTTTTCCTTAGTTATGATAAAAGATAAATTTTGTAACTATAGTTCTTGCTTGATGCATGTCTTGTTATATGTAATTTTACTATGTTAAAGTTAAAACCTTCCTTTTATTTAAATAGAAAAGGGAAGGTGATGTGGAATTCCCCTCTGTATGCTGTGAACACCATTGGTTAAAGAAACTGTCTTGAGCCTGTGATAGAGTAGAATAGAGCTAAGTGGGGAAAATGAAACTGAATGCTAGGAGAAAGGAGGCAGAGTCAGAAGAAGTCACGTAGCCCCACTGGAGACAGCTGTGGGAACTTTACCCCATAAGTCACAGCCTCATAGTGATACACAGATAAATGGAAATGGATTAAATTAGTATGTAAGACTTAGCCAATAAGAAACTAGAGCTAATGGGCAAACAGTGATTCAATTAATATAGTTTTTGTGTGGTTATTTCAAGTCTGGGCAGCTGGTAATGAATAAGTGGCCTCCTACTACATTTGGCCAAGAACTTAAGTGTATTTCTGGCTACCTCCTATCTTAAATTAATCCATCTCCATTAATCTGTGTATCGCCATGAGGCTGTGGCTTACCAGGGCTACACAGTTTCTCTTGACTCCACCTTCTTTCTCCCAGCATTCAGTTTAGTTTTCCCTATCCACTTCTATTCTACCCTGCACAGGCCTAAAACAGTTTTTTAACCAATGGTATTCACAGCATACAGAGGGGAATCCCACATCACTTCCCCTTTCTGTTTAAATAAAAAGGAAGACTTTAACATAGTAAAATTACACAAAAAACAGGTATCAAGCAAGAATTAGTTATAACATGTATATTTATTTTATCTTTTTATAAGGAAAATTATAACTATATATTTTTAAATCTATCAAACACTCCAGAAAGATATAATATTACTTAAGTAAACAGAAAGTGCCTTTTAAGAAACTTCCATAACTCTAGAATTGACAGAGACAGCTTGCTGCCTGGACAATCACCCAAAGTTTTCTGTATTGTTAGAGCACCCATCTTGAGCCTATAGGCCCATAGTATCCAGCAAACGTTTTCATGAAACAGGAAATTTTAAAGACAGTTTTGCCTATATTGGCATTTTGTCAGTCACTTTTGTGTGTGTGTTTTGTAAAATGTCTGACAGACTCTTATGAATCAGGAACCCCAAAGGACAGTCTCACCTTTCGGCAAGTTCAGCAGTCATTTCTCTGTGGGTTCTGCATGTCCAGTTCACATAGCGTATCATCAAGCAGTCTAGGCAAGGTCAGTTTCTTACCCAAATGGCTAACAAATTCCATAAGGAGCCTCTTTGAGGCCCATCTTCCTCTTGAAGTAGACTGGTCCTAAGCTCTTAAACATTTAGATGCCATATTTTGAAGGTATCTGAAAGATTTGAAGAATACCTATCTAACTGAAATGTATCTCTCTATATCTAGAAAGCTTAACATGACTATAAGCTTGACTATTACAGATGATTATCTATTAACCTATATTTCTTAATTATACATTACACTTTTAAATGAGCTGTACTAACACTATACCTTAACCAAGAGAAAAAATATACATATAACAATATTGACTTTAAATTTGTACCAAAAAAACAAGATCCATACCAACGCAAATCTCTACAGCAAAGAGGGATATACATGAACTAAACAACAGCATCAACCAACCGCATCCACTTGACAGGGAGCAGCGCCTAGAAGAACAGCAGCTGATGCTTATTTTAAGCGCCATGAAACATCCAGATAGACTACACGTGGGCCATAAAAAAAAAAAAAAAACCACTCTTAACAAAATTTTAAAAACTGAAATTGTACAAAAGGCAACGGGATTAAACTATAAATAACAGAATAGCTGTCCGTGGGAGCAGACGGCTGGTTTTCGTAGCTGGAGGACTGAAGCGGTGATGCAAATGCTGGCAGGGTGTGAAGCTGAACAGAGCTGGGAGCCATCGCTCCAAAACACCCAAGTGCAGCAGGAGGAAGGGACACACAGGGGTGAGTCCCAGTCCCACGTATGCCTGGAGCATGCTCGGCATTCCGCATGGAACGACATGACAGCAGGTTATGCCAGCCCCACCCAGCCCTGCAGGAAATCCGCACTCCATGTCCTCCTCCTTTCTGCCCCGACTACAAGCAGGCATCTCACGGAAGGGATCCCAGTCTCTGTCCACTTCACAGTCCAGCCTGGGTCCCTCTGCCATCCACACACTCTGTAGTGTGTCTTTTGCGATTTTGTGCCCATCCCTAAGATACCAGACACAGAGGGGCATAGCCAATGAGCCAATTCAGGTCCATAAAGACCGTTTCTCTCTTTTTTTTCCTGTAAGTTTTATTTTTATGTGTGGAGGTGTTTGCCCTGTGAGTACATCACATGCATGCAGTGCTCTCAGAGGCCAGAAGAGGGCATTGAAACTTCTGGAACTTGAGTTTATAGGTGGTTGTGAGCTACCAGGTGGGTACTGGGAACCGAACCCAGGTCCTATGGAAAAGCAGCCCATTACTCTTTTTTGTTTCTTAAATTATGTGTATGTGTGGAGGTGTGCTCCACCATCGTCCAGCTCGACCTTCCTATTTCAATGTCTGCACCACAGCATGGGAGTAGACTGAAGATCTGACATCTAGGCTTGGGCATGCTCCCTTAGATCACATTTCAGCAGAACATCTGCAAAGCTCGATGCATTCTTGACCTTGGAGGAAATGGTCCGTACAGTGAGGCCCCCACAGCACGGAATTGCTTCCCCCTCTTGCAGATCTTTGCAGGACAGGACCCCTCACGGTCAGTCTTGCTACTTTCCACAGGAAGTTAGTGTAACTGTTCAGCGTTCTCTGCCCTTAAGGACCAGGGTGGCTTTAGAAAGTGTCCCGAGACCAATGACTCTGCAGGTGCTTTTGGAGAAAGGTGGTTGGGACACACTCCCACCAGGATGCAGACTGGGCTATAACAGGAAGTGGTGGAGAACCTGGCTTTTCATTACAAAGGTTTCTGAAACATTCTCATATATTCTCAGGTACTCTACGTATCCCTCTTTACCAAAGACAGCCGGGGCTTACAACTGTTCTTCCAGCAGACAGCTCACCAACACATCTGTGACTCTCAAACGCACCCCACTCTGGCACTGAGATTCCGTGATGGCAGCCATCCCAGGTCTTTGCCCCTAGCACATCTAGTGTTCACATCCCTCCGTGACTCCAGCGCCGGAGGCTCTGACCTCTGCAGGGACTGCATTCACGTGCACACGCCCCACACATACGTGGGATTTTGTTTATTTATTTTTACTTTTATTTTTTATTATTTATTTATTATTTATTTATTTATTGAGGTAGGGTTTCTCTGTGTTAACAGTCCTAGCTGTCCTGGAACTCACTTTGTTTTTGACCTCAAACTCACAGAGATCCACCTGCCTTCGTCTCCCGGGTGCTGGGATTAAAGGCATGCGCCACCACCGCCCAGCATCATATACACTAAAATTAAAAAAACAAACAGATCTAAGTAGTTAAGAGCTCTGGCTGCTCTTGCAGAGGACCCAAGTTCAGTTCCCAGCACCCACAATGGAGCTCACAACCATCCACGTGTAACCAGACCTTGGCAAGGCAACATCTTGAGTCCACCCAGACATTGGCCGGTAAGCGTCTGCTGAGGGACCAGTGCAGTCCTCTTTGGCCCCTGCCCCCTGCACTGAATACCGTCAGTGCCTTAAGACAAGGATACCCATCGTCAAAGCGGGTGAGCTAAAGACAGAGCTTGAAAGCAAGGCTGGGGCACTGGCTTTTTCTAAAGCTCCCCAAAAGATTCTCTCAAGTGTTTGGGATTGAGAACCACTGGTTCTATGTGCTTCCCTTCCCAGCGACCTCCTACTCTGGAATGAGTCCCAACTGTCCCCTGACCTGTGTTACACCAAGTGCCTTCACTGTTGGCTATCCATATACTGAGGCTGAAGATGTGTTCAGCACGTATGGATGTCTCAGTGTTTCATTCTGAGACAGGGTCTCACTTTGTAGCCCAGCCTGGCCTCATACTCAAGGCAATGCTCCTGCCTCAGTCACTCAAGCACTGGGATTGCAGGCATTAGTCACACCTTTTCTGTACAGTGTCTCACGAATCTAAAATTGATCTGGTCACGCAGCTCCTGTTATGTCTCTTTCAGGTCTATTTGAAACAGACTTGATAAGGGTAAGGAATGTGGTCAACTTTTACCCAGCTGTTTAGACGGAGAAGTCAGCATCTGATTCCAAAAACTCCAAGCTTTGTGCTCATGCCGTATTGTCTTCAGACGACCTTCAGTGGGCATAGGAGCCAAGACTCAGCCTTAGAGTTATCAGCACTTTCTCCTAATATCTCACGAACACAAAATCCTTGTCAGACGTCCACTCCCCCAGGGAACCACGGTGTCACAGTAGCTGCTGGTGTTCCGAAGGCTTTGCTCCCTTATTATTGTAATCTCATTTTGGAGAACAGCAAACCGGAGGATAATTCCGGGCTAAATCGCATTTGTGTTTTTAATCAAGTAGCCAATGCAATTGATTATGTAATAATAATTCCATTCTCTGCTTAGTTTAATCCTCGGGAAAATAGTAGCTCCACCTATTAAACTCTTTCTGACCTTGACTTTGAAGACTCGCTGCAATGCCCACGTCTGACAAGACTTGCATCCAAGACATGGAAATTAGGCACATAAAATATCAAATGAGCAGACTCCCTTTAACTGCTAAGTGACTTCATCCTGAGAGGGCTTCTGGGGAGACTTTCTCCATCTTATTTTCAGACTGAGAGACTTGTCAGTAACAGCCAAACTGTTTGAATTCTGTAACTACTGCTGGAAAACCGAAGAGCGTGGCTGAGTTAGTTAATCGTGGCACTACCCAGTACTCTGAGAAACACGTAGCTGATGAGGTTAAACACCCGTGATGGCTCTCCTTGGTTGTCAACGTGATGACATCTGGAAGCAACAAACCCAAATGGCTGAACACACCTGTGGAGGATTTTTTTTTTTTAATTAAATCATTTGAAGTGGGAAAACTCACTTCTAATCCAGATCTTTGAGGTGGGAAGATCCACCTTTAATCTGGGCCACACCTTCTACTGGCAGCCTAAAGGACATGGAAGAAAGAAGCCAGCTCTCTCTTTGCCTGCCTGTTCTTGCTTTCACTAGCACACCCATTCCTTCACTGGCATTAGAGCCTACTTCTTTGGGATTCAAGTGTATATTGAAGACCAGCAAAGACATCCAGCCCTGTAGACGGAACAACTTCTGCATTCTTAGGACCTTCTACTGGTAGACAGCCATTGTTAGATAAGCTGAGCCAAAGCCTGCATGTCATTCTAATAAATATATGATTCATTAGCACACACACACACACACACACACACACACACACATATATGAATGTGTGTGTATATGTGTGTATGTATGCACTGTAGGTACTCCAGCCCCTAAAAACACATAGCTAAAAAAATAAATAGGGCTCAACAGTGCTCCTACAGAGGACCCAGGTTCAATGAATACATATATTCGTTCTTTAAGCTGTTCCCTAGAGAACCCAGAATAACACAGCATCTTTCTGCAAACTGAAGAATTATAGCTTTCAGTAGTCAAGGCTGATGGTCAGCAGTGCAGGGGACATGGTCAATTAAGAGGTCTCATAGAGACACAGATGGCTGCCCCATGCTGACACCGACCTTCCAAGTCTGAGACAGTCTGCTGTTTTCAGGCAGTTCTGGATGGACAGCAACAACGAGCAGGACAATCAACTGTGCTTTGGTCTTCGTAGGAGGCTCATAAATATTTAGTGAGAAAATGAGGGGGGCGGGGAAAGTGTGATATGTGTCCAACAATGTCCAAAGAGACAGGCCCATAGGGAATATGGCCAGCTTTTTTTTTTGGGGGGGGGTGTTTTGTTTTTTAAGATTTTACTTATTTGCATTGGTGTTTTGTCTGCATGTATGTCTTTTTGAGGGTGCCAGGAACTGGAGATAGCTATAAGCTGCCACGTGGAGGCTGGGAATTGAACCTGGGTCCTCTGGAAGAGCAGTCAGTGCTTTTACCCTCTGAACCATGTTCTCCAGCTCCCATGAATCCACAGGAAACAGGCCAGTTTTCAAACCAGTTTAACCGCAAACTTTTTTCAACTGTACTGCTTATCAAGAGTATCAGAAAGCCATAGTGTGCTCGTTAGGTTTTGTCAACTCGACACAAACCAGAATCGGTAGTCTTTGCGACACCCTTCAAGGGAGGACACCAAACCGTCTTTTTACGGAGCATACCAGCCCGTTTCAACTCTACCTCACCTCAAGTCCTAACGGGACAGCTTTGCTCTTGTGAAACGGGGGGGGGGGGGCAGAGGCTAACTGTGCAGTCCAAGCTCGGTGGGTCTAGCTAATGACATGTCGTCATGAACTCCAGGCCGCTGGAAATGCCAGGCAAGGTCAGTTTATTAGAAGCAAATACTTGTAACCAAACTCGAGCCGCAGACATGGTCCTCTCCCTGCATTCTGTCTCTCCCATCACCCCATTGGGAAACTGGAGAAATAGGAATTGTCCCTGGCACTCCTGTCCCTGTCCTTCAGCCCAGCCACATCTCCGAGTCCATCACAGTCGCCCCATGCCGTCTCCTGACTGCAGTCCAGGAGCGGCTTTCCACCCACTCACTTTGGCACAGGTCATAAACCATCTCACTCTGCGTAACGTCAAGTTAAACGAATGTAATATGTAATTAGCTCTACTAGTTTAGCATGGAGAATAGAAAGTCTATTGTGCATACAAATCAACACCACGATGTTCATACTGCATTTAAAACAGGCCTTTCTTCTTTTTGGTGGGTATAGCGGTTTGAAAGAGAATGGTCCCCATAGACTCCTATGTTTAAATACTTGGTCCCCAGTTGGTAAAACTGTTTGGGAAGGGTTAGAGAGTACATCACTGGTGGGTAGGCTTTGAGTTTCCTCAAGTTCAGTGTGCTGTCTCCGCCACCGTTACTCCACCCTCACGGACACCAACCCTCTAGAAACCAATTTCTCAGCTCAAGTCAGTATTTTCTTTCTTAAGTCGCCTTGGGTCACGGTGTTTTCATAGTAATAGAATAGGAACTAACACAACAAGAGTAGTGTAAGTTTTTAGGAACATAGTAAGATGGTTTTATTTTTCTTCAATACTGTTTACAAGTGACCCAATGTGCGTTCAGGACTTTACAGGGAGTATTAAAAATAACACTATCACATAGCAGGGCATGCTTCTGATCCTTCATTTTGGAGAGTCTCACGTGGCTCAGAATGGCCTCAAATTTCCTTTGTAGCTGATGATGGCTTTGAACCCATGACCCTCTGGCATCCACTTCCCGAATGCTGGGGTTACAGGTGTTTTAAATGGAAGTCTTTCATCACAGTGGCTGTAACATTTCTTCAACCCTCCAAACCTAAACATCCTTCGAGTGAAGTGTTCTGTGGATGTGGAGTGGACGTGTCCAATGCCACTGATTTGATTTTGAGACCAGCCTGACTGCTCAAACAGAAAATCTCATTGGAATTTTGGCCCTAGTGTATTCAGCTCACCCTCCTCTCTTCTTAGGAAGAGGAGGAAGCAGAGGCAACTTTCCAATGGCAAACTTGAGCAACCCACCCTCATCTGGTGTGAAGAGCCAAGGACAGAATAAGGAAATGTGGACACGGGAACAGAAAATATGGGGCCAATTACCTGCGACCTACAGTGTGCTTCTAGTGGGCTGCCACATCTGGGAAGGTGCATGAGACTCTAGCACAGCACTGTAGCTGGCTCTAAGAATCCCACTTAGAAAGCTTCTAATGGAAGGAGGCAGAGGCAGGTGGATCTCTGTGCGTTCAAGGCCAGTCTGGTTACAGAATGAATTCCAGGACAGCCAGGCTACACAGAAAAACCCTGTCTCAAAACACAAAAAGAAAAAGCTTCCAATGGTGTTGGCTTGACATTTCATTTCCCACTGTCAGCTCCTCCCACTGCAGAAACGGCAGTGCCAGAAATGCAGGCCCATGCTCTCCCCACTTCCCAATGTGGTCCCAGCTCAACTCCAGCACAACCCACTGGCAACTTTCAGGTGTTATGTATGTTCCACTCTGTAAGCTTCCTCTGTCCAGGCTGAGAGAGTAGTAGATAACTCTCACATCAGGTCAACGCTAGACTGGCAGTGGCTCACAGACACAAGATGCAGAGCCCCAAATATGCTGAAGTCAGGAAGCCCAGAATCTGCTTAGCTCCACTGGGGGTGGGGTTCTTTATCTCTGCTCAGTGAAGGAAAATCTCTCAGAACTTATTTCTGAAACTAGAATATTCTACAATTACTCAGATTTAGGAATGGCTCGTCTAACCAGAGAAAGAGGATTATTTTCTTGACATTAAGACAGTTCTTTTGTTGTTTTTTTGAGACAAGGTTTCTCTGTGTAGCTCTGGCTGTCCTGGAACTCACTCTGTAGAGCAGGCTGGCCTCTGATTCACAAGAGATCCACCTACCTCTGCTCCCGAGTGTGAGGATTAAAAGCGTGCACTGCCACTGGCTGGCTCCTCAGTGAGTGCTTTAATAACAAGACTGTGTGTGCCTTCCAATTCCTTAAGGATGACTTACAAGTACTAGTTACTGGTTAAAAGCAAACAAACAAAAAACAGCTTTTGCTATTCTGAACTCATCCAAAGAGTCTAACGGGGACAACTTCCTGACCCGTTCTGATGACAGCATCACTCTAGCGTGGTCAGACACCACAAGGGAAGTGCAGGGTCAGACAAGAGCCAGAGCGCATGAGCAGATGTTACAGAAGCTACTTCTGTGTTGCCAGGAGGGACAGGCAGACACTGACCTCTGCAACGTCCCTCTTACCGCCTGATTCTGAGTAAAAACTAGGGACTCCTCTCAAAAGGCACGTCTTTGCACAAAGGCAGGTCTGGACCCGGAGTTCCCTGAGGTTCATGGGGAAGGCTGGGTGGGGCTGTTCAGAGGCAGGGTCAACAGTGGCGAGTGAGGGCTGGATATGGCTTTCAGGTGCGGCCCCAGCTCTGTGGGCCAGGTAGTCCGTCTGCCACAGCTCCAACTCATGGAGCCAACTGACCACGAACTGAGCCCCCGGAACCACAAGTCTTAGTATGTCGTCACGGTGCCAGAAAACACAGCAGACGTTGTTCAGATCTGAGAGCACACAAACCACTGTTCATACACATGTGGTCTCCGAGGAACTTTGAGTAACAAAAGCTCTAACTCACACAAAAGGACTAACACAAGTCCTAAAGTGTATGCTTCTAATTCCAAATACACTTTGGGCAAAAAGAAAAAATATATACTTAAAAGCCAACAATCACAAATAAGCCAACTTTAATAGATATTATTTTGTATTTATATAGCGCCTTCTTAAAGAACCTTAAGTGCTTTACAGACATTATCTCTAATTAATCCCCACAACAACCCTGTGAGGTAGGTATTACTCCCATTTACGGGAGGGACTGAAGCACAGAGAGGTCAGTGACTGGCCCGAGGTCACACAGTTAAGTTCACTGGCGAGCCAGGACTCCAGCACCTTGCCTCCCAGCTCCCAGCCACACCCCTCACGAGGAGAATTTTTAATGGAAAGAATCTTTACAGAAAGTATCAGGCGTACATGAAAGTGAGGTCTTCCTACGGCCATCAAGGAAAGAAAAACCCTACGCTGATGGCTGAGGCCCTGAGGCCACCACAGCACACATTTCCTTGCCCCCTCCTAAGCCGTGTGGCTCCTGTCCTAAGTGACCTTCTAAAGGTCAAATTCCTATGACAGAAATCACGTGACTCAGAAGTGGGGTTTAACTTAGAATATTTACTCTTAGTTACGATAATTCATAGAAACTTTTGTTCTAATATACAAAATTTGGGACAGCTGCCCCAGCAAACATGTACATAATTACACAGCAACTAGGCTTGTTCGCAACTTGCACCTGGCCTTATCATAATCACAGGCAAAGATCACCTGGAAACACGAGCTGGCCGGGTCACCTTTTCCACTTACTACACCTGATATTCCCAGTCCCCAACCCAAACCCTGGATTTTTTTTAAAGTTTATTGAGTTTCTGATAAAATCAAAATGTTTTCCTTAGCTCCCTCTCACTAAGAGTGAAAAGGAGCAGAGGCAACAGTCAGCAGTCCTTCCCCTGCAGACTGTCCAGAGCGGACCTGAGCGGGGGAGTGCTGACTGCCAGCTCAGCACCCTGGCTAGGACTTGCTGCCAAGCGGAACTAGGCTTTCTTCTGTATACGTTTTTAAATTCAAAACACTGTGTACAAGCCAACAGCACAGTACTTCAGTGCTGCAAGGGGCAGCCTTGAGGACTCAGCCATACTTTATGCCTTTTCTTTGAACACGAAGCTGCAAAAAACGCAGTTCTGAATTCCCACACAATTTGTTTGAAGCCCTTGATGTGTACCTGCTCTCACGGCTCTGACTCCCTCACGCTCCTGGCTGTGCTCTCTGTGCGGTGCTGGCAGATCACAAACCCCAGCCAGGTAAGGCTTCAGAAACTATAAAATGAGTTTGTCAAAAGATCATCTTTTTCTCCCAACACATCTGTCTATGAAGCCCAATTAGCTAAGTGACCCTGTTATAAATCGGCTTATGGGATGAATAGATGAGGTCATTTCCTGAGCTAAAAGGTACAGAAAATAAATGTTAATAGCAGCACAAAAACATTTCTTTTTGCTGTTTGCTTCTCAGTCAACAGTTTTAGTAAAATAACTTCAGAAAATTAGGGGCTTATCAACAGGCCACCACCACGGCATGCAGAGTGCACTGTGATGGACCACCCAGTTCTGGGCTGCTGGGACTTGGACCATAATCTTTCATTGCTTTCTGCAAGTTACATTGAGCCCTGCCATACCACTTGATGCTCAGCCGTCCACGGAGACTCCCTGCACCGTGTCACAAGCTCCTGAACACCATTCTAATGGCTGCGGCAGGTCAGGAGGGGGAGGGGCTGCTCCTCCAGATTACTGGTCTCTGTCACCAAAGTGTAATCTTCCAAAGGGCTCTAGCTGCTCCCTGGCTGCTGAGGTACTAATGGGTCCAGCAGTCCTTCCCAAGGCTAAAGAGACTAACAACTGCGAGCAGTTTTGGGGTTCTGGCCGACAGTGTGCCGACATCACACTGGGGTTTCCTTTATCATTCTAGCAACAGGGAATTTCTACTTCATTGGAAAAAAAAAAAAACCTTAAAAAAGCAAGTGACAAACTATGACAAAGAGCAACTATTCAGCCAGGGAGAGCCCTCCTGACAGTATCTACCCACCCACTGCGATCATGTCATGATTATCTTAGTGATTACTAGACTCTTCAGTTCACCTTACAGAGACAGACTACAGAACTACCTCCTCTGACACACTGGGAAAATGTGCTAGGATTTGCTGACAGAATCACCGGCACTTCATATAATGCTCGGACTCCACCAGCTAAATAAAATAAATAAGGAAAATGATCATTACAACGCCAGTCTTTCCCCTGGGGGAACCAAGAAGCCACTCTGACCCACGTCCCCTCTGTGTACATACACTGTACATTATCACACGCTTCTTCAGAGAAGCAGAGTATCCTTGACTTCCTGACACTGGGCTCCGTGTTGCTAGTTCTGGGTGTCAGGAAGGCAACTGTGAGTGTTGGGCCCAAAGGTACTTTCCAAAAGGTACGTCTGAAAAGACCACTCAGCTGCTCCCATCCACAGTGTAAGCATCCCGTGCGCGCACAGTGAGGCATGCTCCAGCAACCGAGCACATTCTAATTCTTCCACTGCCCTCCCGAGGAACTCAAATCATCATTGGTGCTGTTATAGAGAAAATGTGTGTCGGCAGGCAGCCGGCAGCTGCTTTACAAGAGGAGCTGGTATCTCTGATCTCACCTCCTGGTGTGGAACTGCACAGACAGCATGATTCCTGAGCAAACAATTCAACTACTGTGATCGGAAGGGCATGTTAATCCACAGTCTTTGCTTTATTGTATGCAAAGTGTGCTACTGCCCTGAGCGTCCTGCATCTCTCTCTTCTTGAACATCAGCTTGATCCTTTCCGAAACCACCAGAGAAGCATGCAGCCGCTTCTCTCCACCTTGGCTCCCTTCAGTCTCGAGACTGATAGAAAAGGATGTACCCAGACTCCGAGTTCTTGGAGATATCAGACGTCAACCCGTAGAATTCTTCAATAGCTTGTGCATCTATTTTCTGTGAGGCAGAACAAAAACATTAGCACATTCAGCTATGACGACCATGCTTTAAACTACAACAAACAACAGTATCCAAGGTCGCTAAGGACGGGCAAACAGTGTTCAGCCACATGCTGAGAAGTGTTACAGTCACGCTGGGAACACCTTTCGCAATAGCTCCAACTTGAACACAACAGCTACCTTGAGCGGGCACCTCACCTTCCCCATGTCAGTCGAGCCATTTGAAACACATTACTTGTCAACTATTTTGGATGTGTAAAAATGGCACGCTCCAGCAGTCTAGCCTAACATAGAGTCAAGAGCAATGAGAGTGTCTGTCAATCAAGGACCAGGACAAGGAGGATCTAAGCATTTCTGCTCATAACAGTCCATAACCTACAAAAGGCCATGTCTCGGCTGCTATACCCACCAGCAGAAAATCACAAAGCAGTGAACAGGCGCCACATGGCTCAGTGGGGACTGTGGGGATGAATCTCACAGTAGAGTAAGAACAAGAGCCAGGCCTAGAGTCACTGTGAATCAGAACAAAAATTAATCATCACAGCAAAAGTCTAAACAGCAAGTGCCAAGAGATGGAGGACAGAAAGATGGAGTGCTGTGCTGGCCAAAGAGGATGGGGAGCCTGCTGGGTGCTGAAAACCCACCACACTGCACCCGGCTGGTGGCTGCAAGCACACATCTGAGTGTGTACACCGTCACAAAGGAAAGCTCGTAACAGGTGTGGCGGGTTGAATGAGAATGGCCCCCATGAACTCGCATGCATGTTTGAATGCTTGGTCTCTGGTGGAACAGTTTGGGAAGGATTAGGAGGTGTGTCCTTGTTGGAGGAAGTGTATTATTGGGGGGTGGGCTTTGCAATTTTATTTATTTGTTTGTTTTGTTTTGTAGGACAAGGTTTCTCTGTAGCTTTGGAACCTGTCCTGGAACTAGCTCTTGTAGACCAGGCTGGTCTCGAACTCAAGAGATCCGCCTGCCTCTGCCTCTTGAGGCATGTGGCACCACCGCCCAATGGGGCTTTGCCATTTTAAAAGACTCTCCTCATTCCCACTGTACTCTGCATGCAGATCGAGATGTGAACTCTTACTGCCTCCATCATGGACTCTAACCATCTGAAACCATAATAAACTCAATTAAACTCTTTCTTTTGCCGGGTGGTGGCAGCACACACCCTTAATCCCAGCACTCAAAAGAGGCAGAGGCAAGAAGCACACTGTGAGATCAAGGCTAGCCTGGTCTACAGAGTGAGTTCCAGGACAGTCAAGGCTACACACACACACACCCTGTCTCAAGAAACCAAACCTCACTCTTCTATAAGATGCCTTGGTGTTGGTGTTTTACATAGTAACAATCTAACTAATACAAGTGTTAACTTCTGCACTCAATACCTTCTAAGAAAAAGAAACAGTTTTACCAAACAACACAATAGGACTGTACGTTTTCCTTTGTTATTCTGGGCTGTATAAGGCTGGTTGGTAACTCAAGCACAGGCTTGCACAACAGGGGAAAACTATAGCTCAGGCTGCAATCTAAAGCCCTGAACAACTGACTAATACCTACCATCGGTCACATGAGTGAGCAGCTGTGAAGGGAAAATGCACAACTCCAAAGAAGCGAAGAAGCTACTTACTTCTACAATGTCGTCATCAAACAACAACCAAAAATCATGACTCTTAACTATTGCAATATAATGGCCTCGATTGGGACCACTAAAACAAAAGAAAAAAAGAAGAAAAGTTAACTTTTTAAAAATGTTATATTCATTATTACCTTCTTGTCCTAAATTTCAAAGTTAAAAAAAAATGTGTGTGCACGTGTGTGTTGGTGCACACGAATACAGATGCCCTCAATAGGCCTGAAGAGTGCTTCAGATCCCCTGGAGCTGGTCAGAGGCCCTTGTGAGCCTCCGGAGATGGGTGCTGGTGATTAACTCCCATACTCTGGAGGAATGCTAAGCACATTCATAGATCTGGGCATGTAGCTCAGGGTACAGCATACACTCGGCATGTATAAGGCTCTGGGTCCAGTCCCCAAATCACAACACTGTCCCCTGACCCGCAAAGAAGGGATCCAAGCATGTATCCACGCAGAGTGCAGGAAAAGAGGACTAGAGTGGGACTGGGCGTGATCTGGCCAGTTGGAAATGATAAATGCACACAGAGGTAAAATCAGAACTTCTGAAGGCAATTCCCAAAGCCACTTAAATGCTTCTCACAGCCACAGACACGAAACATACCTAAGCACATGCAGGGACAGTTTATCTTGAAAATCTCTTCAGGCATCATTTCAAGACCCAAACCAAACAGGTAAAGGAAACCAATAAGACTGTCACGTTCTAGAGGCTGTGACATAGGCCCTTAGACTAATAGGTAAACAAGAATAAAAACAAAGGCATAAATTTAAAACATAAAGGTTCTAAAGAAGAGTGATAAAATGTCTATGTCAGAAACTGATTTTAAAGCAAACTGATCTTGAAAAAGATGAAGGATCCTAGCTTCCAGCCAGGTGTGGTAGCACAGAGTGTAATTCCAGACTCAGGAGACTGAGGCAGGAGGACTGAAATTTCAGGCCGTCCTGGGCTGGCAGCAAAACTCTGTCTAGAAGAGTCAGGGCGGGGCTGGAGACACTGTTTGTGGTAAAGAGCACTTGCTGCTCTTGCAGAGGACCAGGGTTCAGTTCCCAGCACCCAGATGTAACTCTAGTTCTAGTGGATCTGATGTCTTCAGGCCTCCAAGGGCACCAGGCACACACACGGTACACAAATGGACACGCAGGGAAAACACTCACCGACATAAAATTAATTCAAAAAGTCTTAGGTGTCATCCCTAGCCCTGCCCAGTCACTGTCAACACTTTGAGCATGCTCTGTTCTACTAGGACTATGCCCTAGTCACTATTACCTTCCGCAGTGAACCACGACAGCGACAAGGTCGTACATTCTGTCAGGGTTGGTTGCATCTCCTGAAGTGTTAAATAGACGAAGTTCTAAAGGAAAAACTACCCGGTAAGAAAGCTTTGTATATCGATGAAGCTGGTCCATATACTTAAATCTTTTCAGGTGTAGAGCCAGAATCATGGGTAGTTTCTTAACTTTCATCCTAAAAAATAAATATGAAGACAGGATTTCAGAAAACACTCACTGTGAATTAAAAGAATTAAGTTGGTGCAAAAGGAATTACATTTTTGGCCCTGTTGAAATATGACGTTGATACTGAGATACATTCTTAATAAATATGCTTCCGCACACAACATTTCAAGCACACTTCTCACTCCATGCTTTTTTGCTAATGGATTAGTTACTTACATTTATTTTCTTCTATAGAACTGATGTTAAACAAAAGGCAAATGTGAGGTTTTCTTATTTGGGTACAAACCAGGTCATAAGGCAGCAGAGACTGCTGACAACGTGAGCAGCTCATCTGGCTCAGGAACTGCTAAGGAGCGCACAGTGAAGTGCTGGGTGAAGAGGCTTCACAGGGAGTGGAGGGCCTTCAAGGTGAAGAGCACCGTGGCCGTCAGAAGCTGACAATGACCAGCTGAGAGTGCCTGATCCTCTTAACAGCTGCAGGACAGGCACTGTCCTCTCTCCTTCTAGGCAACAATGACCCACTTGTTCTGACTGTGGCCTGAGGGACAAGTGGAGTGTGGCCACTGGCAACTTCAGAGCACACCCCAAGGTCAACTGTCCAAGGTCTGTCACTGATGGTCTATGGCACCAGGAGCCACTCTAGCAAAACCACTGTGACTGAGGCAATGCTCAGCAAAGGGCACTGCTGCAGCCGGCATTCGACAGACAGGGCTCAGATCTCTTCCACCACAAAGCAGAACAACACACAACACTTTTCCAGGCATCTTGACAACACTGTTCAGAGAAGACACTTCCACAAGGAGCAGGGTACAGAAAACACTTTCCAGAGTTCAATCGATGTTAAACACAGATTTTTTTTACACTACAGGAATAAACAAACCTATTTCTCATTGGCAAAAATGTGTTGTTTTGATTCCTACTCTGAGTGGCAAATATGTACCTGGGCCCACTTACATTACAGTGGTCTACAGTACTACGCCCATTGAGCAGAGTGTTAAGGGGAGGAGTTTCCTAGGCCACGGCCTAGACTGAGGCTCTTGGGCTCAGTGACAGGTCAGATATGGCGTCCAACAAGCAGTAAACCTTAAATCTAATCAAATCTCTTGCCATTAATCCCACTGATACCCTCCCCTGAGAACTGTAATTACACAGGCAAAGAGAAGACTCTTCATGGGGGCTGCCTGCATGCTGAGCAGGGGGATTGGGGACTTAGTTTTCCTATATTGTCAGACACGCCCCACAGAGTCACCTCAACAAACTCAGAGCTACACCAAGTTAGATGGTGAAATTTCTTTGGTATGTCTTCAGGACCTGAGTTGGATACGAATGTTATCTCCCCATGGCAACTCCCACAACAGTATTAAAGACTAATTCAGGGTGTTTGCACTGTATAAAAATCACCAGGTTTAATAATGACATATTCTAGAAGGGGATAAAATAATCTGGGATTAAAGAGTTTGGCTTTTAATTGTGAAACATTCTAATATTTGTTTTCTTCTTCAACACTATTTCTCCCAAGGTTGCCTCAATCCTTGTTCGGTAATCCTTATAAAAGTTCACATTTATTATCTTCAATCATTACATGTTGGCTTTGACCCCTAGTACTGCTCCATGCCCCAATCTTGGCTTATTTTTCTTCTTTTTATGAGCAATCAGTTGGACTATTATATAGGGTCAAAAAAAAAAAGCAGTTTGTGTGAGCACAGGAGGAGGGAAGGCGCTGCAGACTGAGGGTATCAGCATGAGGATGAAGGGTCAGGCTGGGAAAGAGACTGATTACTTACAGGGCTGCCAACCAAAAAAAAAAAAAAAAAAATGACCAGAGCCAATCTTCACTATCAGAAAGAGAATTACAAATGTTAACAAAGAGACACAGCAATGAAGCCCATGCTGGGCCACCAGCAAATTCAGTTTTTAGTATGGACAGGTGCAGGCACAGACTTCTGCATGTCCACACATCCTCTGCTCAGCTCAGGAATAGTGACATCTGAACAGCAAGACACATGTCCACAGAGCCCCTGAACAGGAACACAGCCCTTCACAGAAATGGCTAGTTTCCAGGTAAGTGCAAGAAGTTCAGTCGCACTCAGAATGTAATGAAGCAATGGGGCACAGGAGCCATCAAGGAACCGCTTGCCACCGGCTGAGCTACAAATAACCGGAACACGAAAACAGAACAGTGGTAGACTATAACCCACTCAAACAGGGAGGTCTGTGTAGATGGAGCGGCGGGGCTGCATTCCGCCACCCTGCTAGCTTTACCCAAAATAATTACACGGAAACTGTATTCTTTTAAACACTGCCTGGCCCATTAGTTTCAGCCTCTTACTCACATCTTGATTAACCCATATTTAGTAATCTGTGTAGCACCACAAGGTGGTCGCTTACCAGGAGAGATCTTAACCTGCGTCTGTCTTGGAGAGGAGAAGCATGACGACTGCCTGAAGCGTCTGCCTCACTGCCTTTTACCCAGCATTCTGTTCAGTTTACTCCGCCTACCTAATTTTCTGTCCTATTAAAGGGCCGAGTTTCTTTATTAACCAATGAAATTAACACAGAGACACTCCTCCATCAGGTCTGAGTGCACCTGAAGCTTTTCAAATGGAAGGTTAATGAAGAATGAAGTATTTGCAATCTTACATAGCTCTACACTAAGTACCTAAAAATTACAACAGGAAAATGTAGCTTCCATAGAGAATTCTAGGAACCATCTTAACCGAGAGTTCAGGGGCAGGGGCAACAGCAGTGTTGTGTGCAGACCCCAGCATGGCCAGCCCACCCTCAGGAAGCCTGGCTCTAGGAGCAGTACAGTGAGCAGCACTTGGGAATTTGGGTCTAAGGAACACCTCCAACCCCACACATGTCAGTTACCCCTGTGCCCAACTGCTTGCCCAGGATCATTTATTCTGAACACCTGCTTCCCTTCTGAGAGCCTGGAATCTAGAGCAAGGCAGCGGAGAATGCCTATACGACAAGCACACAATAGGAATCCCGGGCATGGAGCCCGCAAAGAGCTTCCCATGATGTCATCAGACAGGGGAAATTCAGTGTCCTGTGTCACTGGAACAGGACCTCTTGGAAGCCTGCCTGGCTGTGCCCTTTGCTCTATATCTTTTCCATGATAATCTTAGCTGTGAGCATGACTATATACCAAGTACCAACCCCTAGGAAATCACCGAGCACAGGAACACTCAAACACCTAGGACACACTACAGTTGTATAACCCTTAACAAGACACGTAACCTCAGGACTCCTTTTCAAGACATCTAAGCCAAAACCTGGAGCCATGAATCATAGAAGTAATATATGGTTGCAGACCAGGCATCGCCCAGCTAGCAGTTCTCACTGGGCCTTAACTGCTAACACTAACACTAAGACTATGGGACCGGAGAGACGGCTCAGCAGATAACAATGCTTGCTATGCAAGCATGAGAACCTGGGTTTGGATTCCCAGTAGTCACATGTTTAAAAAAGAACAAAACTCAAAGACAGGTATGGTGGTGCACACCTTTAATCTCAGCACTTAGGAGGCAGAGACAGGCGGATCTCTGAGTTTCAGACAAGCATGATCTACACAGGGAGTTTAACGCAGCCAGGACTACACAGTGAGACCCTGCAACACACACGGGGGGAGGGGGAAGCACAGAGGTAGGAGTATCACCTGGGCTTGCTAGCTGGATGGCTAGTCACAAAACAGTAAACTCAACTGAACTCAGGTTCAGTAACAGACCCTGCCAGAGGGAAAACAAGGCAGAGAGCTGTTGAGGGAATTTATTTAGCCTATAGACTACTAGGGCATGGTCTGAGGTACAAAGCAACACAATATACAGAAGGACATCCCACATCGGAGCAATGGAGCAGAAAATCCAATGTCCAGTGTCGTCCTCTGCCCCTGCATACACACACATCCATACATGCTAAGAGCACACAAACACAACTAAGAATGAGCAGTCAATGGACACTTCTACAGATCATTTCAGATAGAAAAGGCTACCCCCAACATCTATGGCCAAAGAATCACTAAAATAATTTCAAAAGAGGCTGGCAAATAGTTCAGCGGGTAAAAGTGCTTGCTATGCAAGCCTGAAACCTAAGTTCAGTCCCTAGATAGTGGACAATCCCTGAACACACTCTTCTGACATCCATGCTTGGTGCCACTGCACACACACGGACACACACGCACAGGCACCCTATTAACAATATCATCTAACACTTTGGTTTCTGTTTTAACTCAGAAGACACGAAATTACCGTTTGTGTGCTTCCTGCTTGCTCCGGCATTCTTCACAGTAGTATTTATATTCACTGCACAGAGTCTCTGTGTTACTAAAACCTCTGCGAAAAGTGCAAAATGACTTACGTTAGGGATGCTTGAAAAAATTCACTTCATAGTCTATGCCAAAAGTAAATAGTAAATTGCCAAAGAAATAATTCTACACAAACCTTAAGCAGTGAGTAATTGATGTGTTTTGTTCCACGTCAACAGAAAGGTCTAAAAAATCTTCATCTTTGCTGCTTATCTGTAAATATAGGAGTTATTTCAATTGCCAAGAACCAGGGTTTTCAGATGCCAGCTTAAACGTATCTACTAACAGACTAAGCATTCTTCCTCCTTATGCTCAGCAGACAACACTTGAAGAGCAGTACCTAAAAGGCACTGAACCAATGACCACCTGTTACATCTCCCGCATGAAAAGACATCAAAGGTCCCTGAGGATCTCACTGGCTGAGGCCAGGAAGAAAAGAATTTCTCAGCTTCCCAGAGCGGTGATGTGTGGGCACACTGTATCACACATTCTGAGAAACACAGGCTGTCTCCCGGTGAGGCACAATTTCACTTCTGAACATGCCCAGCTGCATTATATAGATGCTCCAGTCAGGAGATACATCCAGAGGGGACTCACTGGGACATGTGATAATGAACACGAAACACAATGTCCCCGATGCACAATAACAACCAACATGCAATGAAACTCAGGATACATCCACATTTAAGGAGAAAAACAGAAAAAGACAAGACAAGGAATACAACCAAGAGTAACTTTCCGAGAACAGATGTAAAGCTGCAGCCTGCCCCAACTAGCTCCTGTGTCTGCTGGCTCCCCTCCAACACCCGCCACTGGATCCACTGCATATGTACTCATGATAGGACCCGTGGAAGCCATCCTTGCCTCTACTCTAATGCTGTCTGGATATTACTGGGCAGTCTTTGTTCCTGCTGGGCATCTTGAGGGTCAGACTTCCAGCTTAGTCTACCACCCTCTATTCACCTTCTCTCTGGCAGTGCTGGTTCTTAATGTGTGTGATACCAAAAGAAACAATGTACATGTACACACTCTGGACTGAACCCAGATTTCACCCCACTAGATTACTTTGACAAAGGTAGGAACATGATTACTTGCTGTGAATATGCATACTGATGGTTTAGGCTTAAGGACATTCTCTACAATATATACTTCAGGCCACAGAAGAACTTATTGGTAGAAAAAGAGTTACATGAATAATAGTCAAACACTAAACAGGATGGCTGTTACCACTTTCTCTTTAAACTATTTCTTCTCTATCCTCCCCCTTCTGATACAAACCTGGCTTCAAGGCCTGGCAGAGCGCTACACAAGTCTCCCAGGATGAATCTTACCTATCACTACATTTCTCAACAAGTAACTATTTTGTTTCAATGAAGACTGAAATGTGTATGTATATACATATATGTGCCACATACATATGCATACATATATGTTGATGTCTAACAGATCAAAGTCTATTATAATAAACAAACAAACCTGTCCAATTCCCTGACCATACCCACTATTCCAATGGAAATGCTGCTGTAATACCTAGAATCAAACACTGTCCTCCAAGGAACTGCTGCTTCAGGCAATGAAGAGACTCACACCACGGCGGCCTTTCTCTAGGCGCAAAACCTCTGAACAGACCGTTGTCCCAGCACCTCTTCCCTGACCCAGGAAGATCCATCACTAAGAGTTACTCACGAAAGGAGTTTATTTATTTCCTAATGTAGATCTGATTCTTGGCAGCCAACTGAAGCTTCATCTTTACCAAGTGTCCACCCAAAGTTTCGCCTCTCCTTGAGGGTACACAGTACTGTTCTATCCCAACAACACTATGTGCAACTGTAGAAGCGGGGAAATAAATGAACTCAGTCACGTGCCACACTGCTGTAGGTAACAGCCCACAAAGAAGACAGTGGCCCTGTGAGACTATTAGGGGACTGAAAAGTCCCCATCACCCCGCTGCCCTGTAGCCATCTCATCGTGTGAGCAGTGCATTAACTCAGGCACTGGAGACAAAGGCATCAGTAAGCTTACTGTGCTGCTACTCACACAGAAGCACGGCACATCACCGTTAAACGCTGTAAGCTTTCTATGTTCACTTCACTGGATGTTCTGGGTTGTGATTTCCTTTTACATTCCTTTAGTGATCTTCAGCAAGTATTCCCTGGAGAAGACCGCTGTTAAGTGGCAGCACCTCACACTCTCGTGTTGAACATGTCTTCTGATGCTATTCAGACTCAACACGGAGGGTCTGACAGACCATCTAGACTGTGTAAGGTTTGTGTGAGTATACCCTAGAATGTCCCATGGTGATGAAATTACCTAACCAAGCTTGACTCAGAGCAGGTTCCTGTGGTTAAGACTCATGACTATGTGTCCATGACCCGTACGTCCCCTATAATCTTACTTAACGAAAAGTTTCAATAACATGATTCTAAAAACAAAATCAAGATATTCGAACTACAGTGAGCACCCTTGCACTATGAAAGCACCCACCACCGGACATAGCAACATAAAGTATAGGCGGATGCTTTTAGATTGACAAGTGCCTGGAACACACATTTCTCGCCTCAGATTTCCAATTTCAAGTTCATCTCCCACACCCTTGTTCTCAAAGAAAAACCTGAATGTAACAAATCACACCATTTTCCATACCAAGCATTCCAATGGACTTACAGTTTCACAAGTAAGACACCTGGTTTCATTAGTTAATGTTCCCTGAAAAATCTCATGGACCCATGTCGGGTCTGGTGTGCTGTTGTTGTCCTCAGTGTCCACATCGCCGTTCCGTACGCGGCCATTTTGCTTTTCCTGTTTTCTCTCTTCTTGTAGAATATCAGCAATTGTATTGAGTAGGTAATTTAGGAATTCATGGGCATCTTGTTGCATGTAGTTATCAAACAGCTCTGAAAATAAAGAAATGACTGCATCTGACATTTTATCAGAACTAGAAGTACACACTAATTATTTATACTTTACAAGGAAATAGACAACTTCCACATCTAAAACTTATGACTGAATTAGAGGAAAATAAAGACGAAGGCTTTTTAAAAGCAGCACTAACAGATCCACGAGCGCGGGAGACAAGAAGCAGCTGAGCGTCATCGTCTCTGTTCCCCACAAACACTTCACCAAAGGCAAGCTTGTCCTCAGGAGTGCGGCACACTTACTACCAGGCTGAACCTACGCTGAGACCAGTTTATTAAAGGGAATTACCAGGCCATCAGAGTCTAATTCAGTAGAAGAGGGTTGAGGTTTTCAAAACTCCTGCGAGGCTCTTCCTGTCCCTCCCTCCCTCTCTCTCCTTTCTCTTCTCTCTCTCTCTCCTCTTTCTCTCTCTCCTCTTTCTCTCTCTCTCTCTCTCTCTCTCTCTCTCTCTCTCTCTCTCTCTCTCTCTCTCTCTCTCTCTCTCTCTCCCCCTCTCTGCCCCCCTTCTCCCTTTCCCCAACCCCCTGAATAAATATTCAACATGTAAAACTATTGAGGTAACTAACTGACTACATGGACGTGACATCAAGAATTATCCACCTAGGCCACTTGATCACTAAAGTCCTTTCTGAGAGATGTTAGAGCTCCATGAATGTCCCCTGGAGCCAAACACTGACAGTGTTAACAGCAGCGCTGGGCTTGGCACCTGCTCCTTGTATCCTCTGAGCACAGAAGAGGTCTTTGCAGTCAATAGCCTCAGGCCTTGCTTTGCATATTGCCTGGGGGCCTTATTTTACAAGGACTGGAGAAGGTAAAGTCTTCTGCCAGGAAAAAAAGAGCCCCCCCCCCATCAAACCAAACACGTTCCCCCCAGGCAATATACAAAGTAGGCCCTACTAATGGAAAAGAACTCTACTTAGGGGACTTTTATTTTTACATCCTCAATACTCTTTAAGAAAGACCACAATTGGGCAGTGGTGGCACACATCTTTAATCCCAGCACTTGGGAGGCAGAGACAGGTAGATCACTGTGAGATCAAGGCCAGCCTTGTCTACAGAGCAAGTTCCAGGACAGGTTCCATAGCTACGGAGAAACCCTGCCTTGAAAAAACCAAAATAAGAACAAAAAGACCACAAATGTTTCTTTTAAAGCTAACAGGGCTGAGAATATAGTTCAATAGTACAGTACTTGTCATGAGACCCTAGGTTGCTTCCTAACATCTCAACACACATATATACACATGCTCGCAAACACACACATACCCTCAAGTACACACACATACAAACACACACAAAGGAAAAACAATAATACATATTTGGGGGGGAAAATGTAGGGAATGTCTAATAAACAATCTAAGTGATGTTTTTAAAGAGCTACTGATGAACGCAGTCATGCATTAGGATCATTCCCAAAGCCAAGGTCTTTACAAAGCACCAGTGGCAAGTGCAGCTGTTGGAGTGAGACTATCTGACAGCACCTTGGCACCACCTCCAAATACGTGATCGCCGAAGGCACCTGTCCTTTACCTCTGTGCCACGGCCCTCACTTAACTCCAGGGTGCTAAGGCGCCCACCTCATGAGGCTGTTGTGAAGATTCTGAGAGCTGAGAACACAGCTCTGGCTCTCAGGGTTCCTGTCGATGATAAAGTCAGGGAACACAAGCAAAGGGACAGCAAAGGCAGAGTGCACATCTACATACCAATATCTGAGTGCCCTAGAAGAAGAGTAAAAGCAGCTCCAAAGTCTCCTTTGCAAAGGTAGAAGAAAACAGGCAAGGAGGATGAACAGGTGATGCAGACTGAAAATTCAGAAACCCAAACAATACTCAACAAGTAATTGGCAGACAAAAATTAAAGCACAGCAATCACAACTTTGCCCATTACTCTGGCAAAATAAAAACATGACTTAGTTGGTTTGAATGGAAAGAGGCATTCTCTAGCAATGATGCCAGGGCTGTGGAAGGGCACAGTGTGTTCTGAAGAGCAGTTTGGGTGGTGGTTATAACAGAACGCAGTCCAGCTCTCGCAACAACCATGCGAATCCACACCATACAGTGGAGCAAGGCCAGGCATGGCTGCTCATTTATAACAGCAGAAGTCTAAAAATATGCTAAATGTTTATGAAAAGAATGGGTGGCTTATTTAAATCATGGTATGGCTCTGCTATGGTCATGGGGAAACAGGTCCTTGTCAACGAGCATGGCTACATTTCTGAGACACTCAGTAAGAAAGGAGCTAGACGTGTAATGGATCCCATTTAGGCGCCATCAAACCCAACCTGAGCTTTCCATTTGGACATGATTAAGTGCACACAGAAAGCTCTGCTATGAACCAGTTGTATCTAGCTGGATGTGGTGGTGCATGCCTTTAGTGCTGGGGCACTCAGGAGGCAGAGGCAGATGGATCTCTGAGTTCAAGGCCAGCCTAGTCTACAAAGCAAGCTCTAGGACAGCCAAAGTTGCACAGAGAACAAAACAAAAACAACAACAACAAAAAACCTGCCCAAGTCCCAATGTGCCACATGCCTGAGCCCAAACTGACTTCAGACCCACTTGATCCTTCGCTATACTTGCAAGCTGGAATTTGCCCATCAGGGACAGAAGATCCAAAACACTGTGGTCCACGTCCCACTCCTGCCCAGCAGGGCACTGCACCCTGCCCCTACAGAGAGTGCAGCTGCCGGTCATGCTACAAACCCACTAGAACTCAGGACAACTCCATCCGGGCAAGCTCAAAAGTGAAGCTGAGATAATGAAGGTCAATCATCTTTAACCTTTCCTCCCGGTGCAGGTCAATCCTCCGTCCCGGAAAGCACCAATGGCTTCGCCCTCTCTCTCTCTCCGAGTCCCCATCCTCTACTGATGCACCATGTCCTAATGCCGGAGCTCCCTTCACTGTCCACCCTCCCTGCCGTTTAAAGGAGCTACATCTCACCTACCCGTGACACTTTCCAGCCTGCAGCTGCCTCTTTAACTTACTACTCTTGCTTGAATATCAGAATCCACCACCAAAGGAAAAGCATCAAGATCTACTCATACGGAGAGCCCTGACCCTTTAACTGACACTATATTCCAACTTCTCCCAGCCCACGAATGGCTTGATTCATGGACCACCCCAACATCCACAGGAGCTTAATAACTCAGTGTCTATAGGTCACTACCATGGGTGAAACTGGTTTTCTTTTTAAAAAAAAATGACAAAACAAAACAAGAAACTTTTCACTTGCTCACTAGTTTAGGAACCAGAGAACTGATAAAAGAACTCAGGAAAGTCAGAAAAAGACTGTGAGGGCCATATACTCAAGAGGCTGAAGCACAGAAAGTCTGATGCCAACAGGAGCTACAGAGTTCAAGGTCAGTCTAGGCGTCAGAGGAGAAGCCACAGATAGGAGTAACAAAGCAGGGGTTGACGGGAAAGGAAAGGAGTCGGGAAGGTTTTCTAAGAATAGCGGGGAACCTAGTTACGAGCTAGGGATGATTAATTCACTGTAGTGGGCAGCACATGCTGGATCAATGCCACCTCTATAACTGTAATTTCCCCCTTAAAGACCACTTTCACATATACACATGTTCTTTCAAAATAACTGCTGTTTATTGTAAAAAAGGCAAATGAGTTTTTAATTAAAATCTTTTGGGGGAGGAGGAAAGGGGTAATCCACGTAACAGTGACTTCAGATTCACTGAAATACCGTAAATATCTTGAACTTTTAAGAATGACACACATCGACCTCTCTAGACTTCCGCTGTAATGTGTTTTTAGTAATGCTATGTGCAGTATGCCAGAATCTGGCAAAGCCTGAAAGACAACTACTTACAGCGCTAAAGGTACCTGTAGAATTACACAATAGCAGCACATGAGCAGGCAGAGAGGGCCAGGGAGGGCTGCAGGGCTATACTGTGTTTCATATTGAAACACTGGGGTTTTTATTTTATTTATTTATTTATTTATTTTTCGAGACAGGGTTTCTCGGTCGTTTTGGTGCCTGTCCTGGAACTAGCACTTATAGACCAGGTTGGCCTCGAACTCACAGAGATCCACCTGCCTCTCACTCCCGAGTTCTGGGATTAAAGGCGTGCGCCAACAACGCCCAGATGAGACATTTGGTTTTCTTATGGGTGGTGTTCCACTCTACTAATATCACAATGACAAAAATGGACTTCAAAATTGCTTCAGTAAATTAAACAAGTTCATTCATTCATTTGCTCATTCAACAAGTATTTAGTAAGCACCTACTATGTGCCAGGAACTGGATTATGTGCTGGGAGGACAATGGTGAGGAAAAACAAATGGGTTCCCTGCTTCATGGAACTGACAGTCTAAGGGGAGAGACAGACAATTTCATTATTAAATAATATATGAAAAGAAGCTACTACAGTCCCCAGGAAGCTGCAACATTAACTCAAAAGAACAATACTGCTTCCAATGGCTGTTTTCTTCCAAATACTGAAGCAGCTAGAGCGTTCATAAAACATTCTGTGGTGGTCTTGGTGTGAACAAACTGGATGAAGTAAATACTGAGAAACTTCCTCGGTCTTTCTAATCGTGTCATTTGTAAACAGCTGCCATCTGCTCCTTCAAGGACACCCAGGCTTGACTCCATGTACTGATGCTTTTATAGGCACACACAACTTTGAGATCACCCCACAGCATCTGAGAAAGAGCCTTTCCTATGTAGGTTCCTAAGAACCAAGACCCTTGGCTCAGTCACAGCTGCACTGCTGGCACACTGCTGCAGCATCCTGGATGCGCTTAACATTTTTTGAATGAATGAATGAATGAATGAACAAAGAACAAAAAGTAGGTGCTCTATCAGATACGAGGATATGTAAAAAGGAGATATGGCTCATAACAACTTGAAATACATTTTACATACACATACACATAAACATGTTATTCAGAGCATATATTGCTAAAGTTCATGAGACTACTGGTAAGGCCTCAGTGCCCACAAATTGTTCAGCTGACAGTAAGCACCAGCTAACACAGTCCTATCACTACAGACCTGTGCTGCGCTTCCTCCACAGTAGTAAATAATGGTGAGCCTATAGAAAGTAGCAACAGCCAGGGGAGCTCATCTTCCTCGAGGAATGCAGCAGCCTCTGACTCCTCCCAACTCTCACCCCGCCTTTCACATGCTGCCCATGCCAGCCCATGCCCATCCATAGGGATTTTCCCCTAATGAGAATCATAGCTTCTGATAGCTCCCCAAGCTCTGGGTCCTGTCCTGTATCTAATAGTCATCATGGTACTATACTCTTGCCAAGTGAATTTCCTGGCCATCCTCTAGTGTATCTGTAGCTTGTATTTCTTTTGCTTGTTTGTTTGTCTTCTTCTATCACATTTACTCTAGGCTTCTACAAGTCAAGTCTCTAATTGCCCTTGCTCAGGGGTCTTCCCAACACCTACAGCTAGACCAACAAGGCCACTCAGGCTTCCTTTCTCCTCTTAGCAAAGCCACATTGCATAGACAGTTGCTGGTACCTGTCCTCCCCTGTGAATGGTCAAACCCTCAGAGGCTCTTTTCTAGATTCCCAGGACCTCCACAGAACTAGTGAACACCAGAAAATCAGTATGTAATAATAACTAATGCCAAAAAAAAATAAAAAAAAATAACTAATGCCAACAATGACCTAGTGTCCAATCTGTCATCAAAGACAGGGCAACTGTGGAGCTGAAGCAGTCACACTACATTTGAGGAGCCCTTATGCTTGGGTAGGTATCACGAGTTAAAATGTAAAAAACCAGACTTACTAATGAATAGAAGTTAATGTATGTTCTCTCCCCAGATACCAAAACAATTAGCAATGTAAAGCAGCAGTGTGAACAGATCTGGGTGAGTGTGTGCTGAAAATGCAGATGCTTCTGACAGAGCATGAGGAGGCTGAGTCAGTGCAATACTGAGATGAGTGACATGTTTTCCAAAGACTTCCATAAACCATCAGAAGGAATGCATGCAATAGATAGTGCAGTCAACTCGCTTTGATCTGTGTGCTCCCACATGCAAATCTCAAGGAGAAACACAAGCTTGAGGCAAACACTAATGGATTCGAAAACATATTTACAGATGTCACCAATATCAAGTAATGAGAACTCTCTTCTACTAAATTTATTTCTGAAGTTGAAAAACAAAGAAACTTACAAGAAATCACATTTATTGTAAATATTTATTCTGCATCCCTCTCACTGAAACAAGCACTTTGTGGGTCTGCTCCTTTATGAATTTACTCTGCCTAAATACAAAAAACTTTAGAAAATGTCCAACTATTAAAAAAAACACTATAAACATGCCTCAGGTTTTGGCAAATAAACATTAAAAAAGCCTTCAAGTATATAACTGCATAGGATGTTCGAAACACTAACTTCAGCACCTGGGCCACAGCTGAGTGGCTGGCATAAACTCTGCAGAAGGAAAGAGTGTGTATGTGCATGTGCACACTGAGCTTGACCTGTGTCCAGCATGTGTCAATCAACATTTAAGAAAAACAAGTCATCATGCACTTAAAAAGGAAAGGCAATCAATTTTAAAATCCAATAAAAGCATAGTACTCTATACATGGAAAATAACATGGGCTCTGTGTAAACACAGAAGCATGGTAGGCATCTCTAAAACAGTTACCAAGAAAACATGGTTCATTACCATGCACAAAAGCTTCCCACCAGATACACTTCCAAAGGTGACCATCAATACAGAGATGAGGACTAAAATCCCATTAGCTTAATCCATATTCCAAAAGATTGATCAAAGTTTTTTGGGTTTTTTCTTCTTCTTTTTTTGGAGACAAGGTTTGACTGTGTAGCCCTGCTGTCCTGGAACTCACTCTGCAGACCAGGCTGGCCTCGAACTCACAGAGATCCACCTGTATCTGCCTCCCAAGTGCTGGGATTAAAAGTGTGCACCATCACCTCCTGGCCTGAGTTTCTTAAAAACAGAAAACTCCAAGCACATCTGGAATCTAAACAAGTAAACAGCTCTCATGACAGGGAAATGTGGTCTGCGCCCAGGACTCAAATGTTTGTATTTGTGAGGAAAAGGTATACTTCTTCAGAACGCCTACCAGCTTTAAGAAGAGGCTTCAGCTGTGCCACTCAGCATGGAGGTCCCCTCATGACAGAGGATGGCTTTTACTAGGCTCACGTCAGCTCACTCAACGAACAGTGTAAAGGTTCAATTACACATTATTATGTTCAACCACCAATCTCAAAAGACCTCTTCAATTATACTTCTGAGAGTATCGATTTGATAGATCAAACTCAACAATTCAATCACTTCTCCACGGATTGAAATATCCACAGTGAACAGAAGCCTGGATCCCACAGGTTTTCCAACTGTCACTTATGCCTCTGAGGCAGCAGCACCTCGAGACAAGGAAGCCAGACACCAGCTCGGCACCTCCCAGGAACTCTGTAACCTCAGGCAACTGCAGCACATCTCAAGGCAATGTCTTGTAAAATTAAATGAAAAGTATCTCAAATAAGAAAGAGGTGGGGCTTCCCAGTAGTTATTTTTAGAAATGAGACTAAATTAACATTTACCAATCCTAAGGCAAATGGTCTCAACTTCTGTGATTTTTGTTTTATGACCAACGTAAGAGAAGTGATAGAATCAATCTTATTTAATAAATGGTGTGGGTTATACAAACAGAATCTTTCCCCAAAGAGCAATGTACTCTCTAACATGTTTTTAAAAGGTAAATGAATTAACATTGGAAAGTTATGTGCAACCAAAGAATCACATTGCATGGAAAATATGTGTTTTCTTTTGCTTTGTTTTAGGAGAGAGTAAGAGTGGGGAACAGGATCTTATGTTGTCCAGGCTGGCCACAGACTAGCTGTGTCTATGTCTCGGCCTCCTGAGTGCTGAGATTCCAGGCAAAAAAAAAAAACCCAAAAAAAACCAACAACAACCAAAAAAAAAAAAAAAAAAACAACAACAACAAAAAAAAAAAAAAAAAACCTGAGGGCACAAAAGAGAAAGGGTTTCTCACTCCATGGCACATGGATTTTACCTGAGTAGCCTACTCCAACAATGATCACACCCCCATCCATCACTAGAGCTGGAGCCACACCCCCTTGAACACAGGAGCCCCACATCTCTGCCTCCCCACAGGCTCATGTGTTTGAATACTTGGGTCCCACTGCTAATGCTGCACAGAAGGTTATGGAACCATCAGGAAGTGGAGCCTTCCTATAGGAAGTAGACACTGGGGAAGATGTAAACTTTTACAACCTGGCCCCACTTCCTGTGCTCTCTCTCTCTGCTTCCTGTGTAGGGCTGAACTAGGATTTCCCTGCTGGGCAGCCCCTCCTGCTCCTGTGCTTTCCCAACAGCATGGATTACACTGCCCTCTGGGACTACATGTAAATCCTAAGGAGTCCTTTCTCCTCAGCTTGCTTCCATCAGTCACTAACAAAACAGCTAACCCAGTGGGAGGCACAAAGCAACCACGTTCAAAAACACCTGAGTTACAGCATGCTATACTTTACCTACTTTACCTTCCGAGGACACAGGAGCAATAGCACAGGGAAACAGAAGAATTACCATTTTCCTTTCGCAACCGTGTGATGAATTTCTTGGGCGGGATCACGCCAACCTTCTTCTTCTGGGTGGCTATGCTGTGGAAGAGGTCTGCCAGGCACGTGAGAAGATTCTCCTTTTTTCTGGGCTGGCTCTTGTATGCCAGGACTTTTTCCCGAAACGGACGACAGAAATAAAGTGCTTGAAGAACTGAGTTGCAGTAGCAGGTATTCCCAAACTACAAGAGGAAAGAGCGGCACCGTTAAATAAAGAGTGCAGCTGTGGAGAAAGAGCCTAGGTGAGGCAGAGGACCACACAATCTTCTGTTCTAAATTCCCATGATTACTAACAATAGTTGTATACTAAGTATTCTATACATCATGCTTTTAAAAATATAATTCACAAGCTGGGAGTGGTGCCACACATCTTTAATCCCAGCATTCCGGAGGCAGAAGCTGGAGGATTTCTGTGAATTCAAGGCCAGCCTGGTCTACAGAGCCAAGTCCCAGGACAACCAGGGCTACATAGAGAAACTCTGTCTCAAATCCAATAACAACAACAAAAACCTTCACCAAAACTCTTCCAAGAAATATGCTAAAGTAAGATTTTCTATCAAGATCTCTCAAGTGCTATGTACTAAGCACAAATGCTGAACAAAAGCTAAAAATCAAGCTGGCTGGGAATGTTGGTTGTGGAGAAACTAACAACCAAGGCTGAGGTCCACAGAGAAGGCTACAGTCAGTCGGTCCTCAGCAATGAACTCACGGGCATATGCTTCTGTGTGTTACTCAACTTCTATTTCCTCCCGTCAAAGAGCACCCAGGAGACACTGCCTTACAAAGTGAATAGGTGGTGTCGAATAATCCTCCCTCTCTCTTCTCTGAGGTAAATGGGATCATCCTGTGTCAAATTGAAAGCAAATGCAGAATCTGTGTAGAGTAATGGCCGCGAGGCAGAACCAGGCAAAGCCTGCTGTTCCAGAATTAGAAAGCTTAAGCCTGGCCACAGGAAACCTCCTGTTTGCATGTTCTTATTCCAAGGAACTAAGCAAACAGAAACCTGATGATCCACTAAGATACACAGCACAATTAGGATCTTTTTTGAAGAAATCTGAGAAAAAGACATGAAAGCCTTTGAGAACGTGTGACTGCCCATCTTCATGCACTGTTTCAGAAAGGTGCTGTGAATGAAGACTTCCCAGGATAGCTGCTGGAGTCTAGGCTGTGGTCACTCAACAGCCCGCCTATCCAGAGAAAGAGCACCTGCAGAAACACAACACTAAGATCCATATTAGTGATCCAGCATCACTTCATCTGGAAAGCAGAATCTATACCACAACCATAGAAATCTAACCATCAGCACAGTCTGGTGCTGGCAACTAAAGACACAACATCCATGATTTGGACAATACCCAGCATTTGGATGTCCTTATCAAAGGACATGCAGCAGGAGTTTAACAACTTCCACAGAAATGCGAGAAAAGCAAAACACAGTTCCATCAGAAAAGTGAAGACAAAGAGGACTTACTGCCTGTAAAACTCAAAGCTGCAAACAGCACAGGCTGAGAAACCAGAGGGTATCTGTAACATGTACATGTATAGAGGAAACTGTGCGATAGCTCTTAGTCAGGGTTACCATTACTTAATGAAACACCACGACCAAAAACAACTTGGGGAGAAAAGGCTTTAGTCTTATGCTTCCATATCGTAGTTCATCACTGATGGAAGTTGGGGCAGGAACCCAAACAAGGCAGGAACCTGGAGGCAGGAGCTGATGCAGAGGCCATGTAGGATTTCTGGTTACTGGCTGCTTGCTCCTCATGGCTTGTTCACCCTGCTTTCTATAGAACCCAGAACCACCAGCCCAGGGACACCCCACCCATAATGGGCTGAGTCCTTCCCCATTAATCACTAATTTAAAAAATGTCCTATAGACTTGCTTACAGTCCAATCTTACAACAATTCCTTAACTAAGGCTCTTCCTCTCAGATGACTTTAGCTGGTGTCAAGTTGACATAAAACTATCTAGTGCAGATTCCCACTGGGACCAAGACAGCCTGGCCCTCTTCTGAGTACACAGCAGCAGGTAACATGCACCCAGTCCTAAGTCTGGCCACTGGATGGCTTTCTTCTATTTAACTTTAATCAGTTCCATTGAGGAAAACTCAAGAGTCAGAATTCTTTCCTAATAATCAGTTAACAGTCAATCTTCATAATAATTAATAACTCCCCTGCTTTGGGGGAGGGGGTTGAGACAGAGTCTCACTATGCAGCTCTGGCTGTCCTGGAACTTTTTCTGTAGACCAGGTTGGCCTGAAATTCAGAGATCTGCCTGCCTCTGCCTCCCAAGCGCTGGGATTAAAGGTGTGTGACGCCACTCCTGATTTAAAAGCTTTTTGTTAAAAGAAATACAAGTTTTTAAAAACTTAAAAACTTTTATTTTTATGTCTGTGTGGTATCTATTAGAACAGGAAGTCAGATCCTCTGGAACTGGAGCTACAGGTGGCTGAGAGTCAACTGACATGGGTGTCAAAAGCCAAACTCTCCAGCCCCAAAAATACTTTTTAAAATTTATAATATGGACAGGCAGTGGTGGCGCACGCCTTTAATCCCAGCACCGAGGAGGCAGAGGTAGGCGGATCTCTGTGAGTTCGAGACCAGCCTGGTCTACAAGAGCTAGTTCCAGGACAGGCTCCAAAACTACAGAGAAACCCTATCTTGAAAAACCAAAATAAAATAAAATAAAATCTATAATACTGTTTATGCGTGTGCAGGCCTGTGCATGTATGGCAAGCTAGCATTGTATCTGTTCAGCCATCTCCCTGGCCACTAAGGAAATTACCTTCTTCTACCAGCCAGCTCTGGTTTAAGTGACCCCCCCCCCAACCTCTCAACTCCCCCAAGGGGTCCAAAAGTTGTTACTGAGTTTTGCAGACACAGTTGCTCACTCTTACTCTACTGGCCCGTGCTTCTTTCCTGTGTGAGCCAACACCCCTATCCACACACTGTCCAGTGCTCATCACACACACCTGTCTCTTCGCATCTGTGAGTAGACAGGACACCTCACCAATCTAGCTAGGATCTCAGGGCCATGTTTCTTTGACCAGAAAATCTCTAGCATCTGTGAAGTATAACCTTCAAGTAGGCTGTTTCTGCCAGGTGGAGAGAAGCAGGACAAGAATGAAATCAAATCAATCCCAGGCAGAGGCAGGCGGATCTAGGTGAGTCTGAGGCCAGCCTGGTCTATAGAGTGAGTTCCAGGATAACCAAAGATACACACACACACACACACACACACACACACACACGAGAGGGAGAGGGGGGAGGGGGAAGAGGGAGGGGGAGAGAGAGAGAGAGAGAGAGAGAGAGAGAGAGAGAGAGAGAGAGAGAGAGAGAGAGAGAGATCACTATATAAGAAAAGAGACAGAACACACCTTGACCTAATCAAGTCCATTGTGGTCTCTCTTCTTCACACCAGGCCTTGTTCCAAACAACTTAGTTTAAAGAGCCTGATATAAGATCTAGGAAGAGACAATAATCTTTAAAAACATTTTGGGGGGGCTGGAGAGATGGCTCAGTGGTTAAGAGCATTGCCTGCTCTTCCAAAGGTCCTGAGTCCAATTCCCAGCAACCACATGGTGGCTCACAACCATCTGTAATGGGGTCTGGTGCCCTCTTCTGGCGTGCAGGCATACACACAGACAGAATATTGTATACATAATAAATAAAAAACGTTTTGGGATTTTATTTATTTTTATTTTACATGTATGGATGCTTTGCCTACACCTGTCTAGGCACCACATCCATGCAGTACCCAGGGAGGCCAGAAGAGGAAGTATGATCTCCTGGGACTGGAGTTACATATGGTTGTGAGCAACCATGGCAGTGCTGGGAACCAAACCCAGCTCCTCTGCAAGAGCAGCCAGTGCTCTTAACCTCATAGCTGTCTCTTCAGCCCCAGCAAGCACAATTTTGCTAATAATGATTCACAGGAGCTTCACAATGGAGTCCTCGAGTCTAACCTACTTGTGTGTACTGAAGAGTGATGTGAGAACTACACGGCCAAGCATTCAAAGGTGGGCAGGCTCACACAAAGCAGTGAAGGAACAGCTCTCTATGGTCAGGTCGGCTCTGCTCAGAGCATCCTTCACCACCAAGACACTCTCTGCAAGTCCCTCACCTGCGAACACCACAGATGCACCTACCTCACGATCAAAGCCCAAACAAGGTTTTCAAAGAATTTCGTTAGGAAAAATTTTACAACAGATTAAAAGAAAAACAAAACCTGTAACCAGGTTGTCATTAACAACGCTAGGCTAATTAAACTGTAGTTATCTCATTGATTTGTAAACAAAGCGCTTAACTCCCACAGACAAGTGCTTGTTGGTGACCTTAACATTCATAGCCCAAAAGGGACCCCCCCACCACATAAGGTAGGCCTGGTAGCAATTCTTCCAGTATATACTTTTGTAAAAGCAATTAAGCCTGGAAATGCAGCTACTTAAAGGCTGCATGCCTTTCCTTTAAACAAAACCCTGAAGTGTCTTCCTCCCCGCCCCCTACCCCCTTGCAATTCGGGAGCATAGAATCTAGGGTCTTGAGCACACTGCATAGTGCTCAGCCACCCAGCTACATCCCACCCATTCCAAAAGTTCTAAAACAGCTCCCAGGATGCGGTATTGTTTACAGTACTACCTACTTGACACATATGTTACAGGGACAGGGGAAATGACTTAAAATACTGACCTCTGAGTTAACCAAGTCATCCTCCACATCACCACCCCCAAGGTCAATGCTGGTTTGTTTTGCTGTTTTTAAGCAAAGTTGGAGTTTTAATACAGACTTAATCACATACATTAAGACAGAACAGACAGAAATTCATGCTTTAGGAAAGGACAGTTGTACACCCCAAGTGTGGGCGTACACTCAAGAGAATTGAACCAATCTTGATATTTAAGGGACACCTATGAGTAAGTAGTGTGATGATTCTAAAAATGAAAAAGTGGCAAGCTAACAAGAGAGAAGCAGAGCGAGCTGAAAACTAAGAGCTGGAAGTGTGTTAAAGTGTAAACCACAGGAAGAGCCATGACTCTGCGAGTCCAAGACCACGGCCACCATAACCCTTGGGTCCCAATGCCCCTCAGAAGTGGCACGATTTGTAAAAATGAGGCATGAATATCACAAGCTCTATTTCCATCCATCCAATTAATTCAATGGGCTCTCCTTAGCTTATCCCCGTGTTCACCCTGACCTGACCGCCAAGGAGCTTCAAGAGAAGCATAAACACTGTTCAAAATTACACTGGCCCACGGGTTCCAGATATCCTTTGAAAGGGGGGGGGGGGAGTCACACCTCAAAATTAACCAGACCTGAAGACAATACAACCCCATGAACTTCTAGAGACAGAGCAGTCAGCCATTCCAGGCGGGGCTGCTGAACATCACTGTGGACTTCACGCTTCTCCTATCAAATGTATTTTTATGCACTTATCCACCACCAAGACTGAAATACCCATGACAGTTAGAATTAGGAAAATAATAGCATGTTTTTTATTTTGTTGAGTTTCAGTTGTGTAAAAAACACATTTGGCTAAACTCCAAAGTTCTTGCTGAGCTTTAAGGATGGATGCACAACAGCAGCCCGACAGAGGCATATGCATGACTGTACTGATGCCTGCACATGCATGCTACGACTGGCACAGGATCAAGCAATCACTCGTCTAGTTTTAAGTCAAACTTTCACTATGAAAAAATTTTGCCAGAATTGGGAAAATGAAGCTGGTAATTTTGAAACTACCCTCAAAGTCTTCAGATCTCAGGCAGCTACAGAGAATTTAAATTCCTAAATATAGTGTCCCAGCATGGCATTCTAACGGCACAAACGAATGGGTTTTCTTTAACGAATGAGGAAGAGCACTCAACCAATGTCTCAAAGTGTCATGTGACTCTCTAAGGCTGGGTGTCTTTGATACTTACATTGACTAATCCAAAATAGTGCTCGTTGACCGGAAACTGTTCTGGACCAATCTCTTTCTCTAATGCCGAGGCATTGGCGCCCTGTAAAATGAAAACCACAAATCTCATGATTCACAATATTTCTACAATGTCCAATCACATAGGCAGATACATCCTTTAAAAGACCAAACTCATTATCACAGCAATAAAGAACAAAGAATGATATTTGAAGATGAACAGCTTTTACTCACGTAACTAAATCCCAGATTACAGAAACCAGTCAGGAAGCATGCTCCTAGCACACCCCTTCCTCCTAAGCAACCAAAGAGAACTGCTGACTTCTCACAGGGCAGAATCTGATGGCAGTCACCCTGGAGCTCAAATCCTATAGAAGGCAGGCTCTCATGGTACAGGGCTAGCCCACATGCGCAAAGGGACTCCTAAAGGATGGGGGAACCATCTGTGAAAGGCTACCCAGGACTGGACCGGTATCTATAACCCACTGTCTGAGAGGAAGACCCAGAAGTAATGGCCAGATGTGCAAGGGGTAAGCAGCAGTGACCCTGCTGGCAAAGGAACTCCAACAGGAGACAACTTCCAGGATCAGAAATACTAAACAGAGCCAGACTCCAACAGACAGAGCATCCACTCCTCCCATTCACATCTTTCTCCCTTTACTCAACACCCAATGTCAGCATGGTGCGCGGCTGCCCTGCTCTGTCCTTGTCCTGCCCACCACCTCCTCACCCACCAACACTGTGTTTACCGCTACTCTTTCATTTTCTTCTTCAAAGAACACAGGCCAGTCTGGTTGCTGGGCCCCAGTGTTCCAGCCCCCTGAGAGCTAGGACTTATCTGATGATATTTATTATTTTCTTAATAATTTCTTTTTACTACTTTTAATTATGTGTATGTGTGTTGAGTTTAGGTATTTATGCATGCGAAGCCAGATCCCCAGGAGCTGGAGTTACAAGTGTGTGTGAGCTGGCCGACATGCTGAAGTAGCCTCAGGTCCTCTGCAAGAACAGCATGCACCCTGAACTGCTGAGCAAACTCCCAGTTCTTGATCCTATTTCTTCACCTCTTCCTTTTCAGTCTACTTTTGGCCAAGACATAATCCAGTTCTACAGGAAGACAACAAGGAAATGTACCTGACTTGTGCTTGCCATTGGGATAACAGGAAGAAGAAACAAATCCCTTCCAACAATTCATAACCACAAGCTAACCCTCATGAAAACCCATGGCTCTAATCTGTGTCTGTGCAATGTAACAGCAGCAGCAGCAAACCCACACAGGACATGAAGTTCAATGACGCCCTAAATGAGCAGTGCTCCCCTACCCCACAAATGGCAAAACTGCCAACACACTTGTGGAAGGTGGATTCAATTCACCCACCAAGAAGTTCAAACAAACAAAACGCTAAGAAATTGAAGTTCAGAGTCAAAAATTACCAACACGGGCTAGAAAGTATAAAGAGTAAGAGGCAACAAAGCACCAACCTCAAGAGATCACAAAGCTGCAAGGGGCAGAAGTGCCTGGAGTGGCACAGAGAGAAAGCTGCCAACAATGAGCAGCCCCTTGCCATGAGCCCAAGACCCTAAAGGTCAACCAGGCTCTTAGAAAGGACTCTGGGAACACTAGCAGTTACAATAGCACCCGTGATGTCTAAGAACTAAGCAAGGCTGGTACTGTGTCACAGCTTTAATCCATTTCCTGTCACCATGCAACCAACTCAAACTCAAGTTTCATTAAAATTAGAAATGTTTTACAAAAAAGATCCCATGAAAGGATGACTCCACTATCTAAGGGCTATAGAGACCAGGCTTCCTAGGCTACCATCGAGCTGTGAAGCTATGGGCCAGAGTCTGGCCTGGGCCACAACATCAAGTGATGAAGGGATACTTCTCCACCTGGGAGATATAACAAATACATATACCTCCACTGGGAGGTATATCAGATTGTGACACTTCGTTAGCACATGAATGGTACAATGTAGGACAGTCTACCGACAACCAAGTCCAGAACAAAAGACAGGGAAGAGTCAGCATCACAAGCTGATATAGTTATTATAAATATTAAGGTATTAAAGTATATTAGGTATAAATAATTAAGATACATAGATATTAAGAATTTGCAGGCCACAAGTGCCAGGTATGCCTCTCGACTACCCAGGATAAATTCTTGCAAAGATGAAGACTTCCCATATGGACAGATCACCAAAACTGCAGAGACACCTGGGCCTGTCACTCTGACAATAAGAAAGTAGTAACAGGTTAAACATTGCTGGCAAAGCAAGGATACCATTTTACAGTTTCCCTCTCTGACACAGGGAAGGAAACACACAGTCAATAAGCCTTCCTCTACTGTTATGAGAAATACAAAATCACACGAAAGCAGGCTGACACACTGCAATGTTTTCATAAAAATAATTAACTTACTTTAGTATAAATATTATGTTCTTTGAAATTAAAATCTCAGCTGGGCAGTGGTGGTACACACGTTTAATCCCAGCACTTGGCAGTCAGAGGCAGGCCGATCTATGTGATTTTGAGGCCAGCCTGGTCTACAGAGCGCGTTCCAGGACAGGCTCCAAAGCCACACACACAAAAAAAACCCGTCTCAAAAAACAAACAAAGTGTTGTATGTAGTGGTGCACACCTTTAATCTCAGCACTCAGGAGGCAGAGGTGGGGAGACCTCCATGAATCTGGCCTACATAACGAGATACAGGTCAGCCACAGCTAAATACTGAGACCCTGTCTCAGGGAAAAATAAATAAAGAGAAAAAGAAAACAAAACATGGGGCCGAAAAGATGACTTAGTGGTTAAGAGCACTGGTTGCTCATTCCAGAAGACCTAAGTTCAAATTCCCAACACCCATAAGGCATCTTACAACTGTCTGTAACTCTAGCTCCAGGGGATTCAACACCCTCACACAGTACAATACAGGCAAAACACTAATGCACATATGATTAAAAACAATTATGAAAAAAAGGAAGGAAGGAAGGAAGGAAGGGAGGGAGGGAGGGAGGAAGGGGGGGGGAGGGAGGGAGGGAAAAGAAAAGCCTGTGCTCTAACACTGACTATTCCAGTCTGTGAAGACAGTAGACTGTGCTCTGGTGCATCTGGAGAGTACATAAGCCAGGCCAGTGTCTTCCCTTTGGGGAACTTTACTATAGCTTCTTGGTTGGGAAATGAGGCCCTGCCATATAGCCCTCAGGCAGGCTGGCAGTGGACTGGCAGAACGACAGCTCCCATCCTGAGGCTGCACTCCTGACCTAGTTCTCACATGAACCACAGCATCACTGGGAGCAGCCATGTGGTCTTGGTTTCCTCCCCGGTAAGGAAGAGACTAGATCTATGAATGCACTGCAAGCCCACAGCATGCCACACAGAATCCTAAATGGTGTTGTAGCATAGACACAGCTCAAGTATGAACGTTAAGTTCCATATTTACAAAGCCACAAAGCAGAGTAAAGAACTCTAATCATCACTTCTCTGGAAACATGTAAAGAAAGAAGAGAGCACGTGCCCAGTGTCCCAGTAGGCATCGTGGAGAATATAAACCATCCCAGGATGAGGACTCACTTAGCACAAAGCAATCCTGGGTAAAGCATACACATGGAGCAAAGCCTACATCGGTAAACATTGCTGTCTCTGGGGAGATCAAACACTGTACAAGCCATCACCAAGCTCTATGATGACAATTACTGCCTCTGCTGCTACCAAGGCCTTATGAATGGTGGTTACATGCAGGAAGAAGGCGCCTAATTGTTTCCCATATGGTGTATACACGTTTATCTCACCCTCCCACCTACTGTCCATCACACCCCAAAAACCTCCTACCCCACAGGGAAGCCTTCCTGCAAGTCTTCCAAGTTTTTAAGAATGGCTATCTTCTCAAAGGACACTTGAAGTGGTTTGCTTCCTCTTCTATCAGCATCAGAGCAGTACATGGGAATACTGAACATGTAAATCCCATCAGTAAACTCAGAAGACCTTAATCTGTGACTAAATTAATGGTCAAACGATTGTAAATTTAAATTCCTAGCTCTCCATGTTTTCATTCTCATCCAACAGTAGAATACATACCACCACATGGTGTGACAAAGAAGCAACAAGTGACATTTGGGTCCTTTTATAGTTCATTAATAAAATGAACAACAAAACAATAGGTATACAATATGAACTCCAAAACCTAAAGAGCTACTACAAATTCAAAGTTCCCATCAAATGTGTACTGAAGGTACAACCTTCCAACTAATGACTCAGAAGCTCAGAGCAAAGTCTGCCTATACAACTCACAGCTAAGAGAACTAAGATTCACCTTCAACCTTCTAAGGCAGCAAAAGATGGAATCATGAGGGGCTGACCGCATGCTAGCTAACCCTACCCCCCCTGCTCTCTCAAACTCATGGCCATACATATGCATAAATATATAAATATAACTCGCTTAGTCCATATAATGTTACTGGTGTGTATACCATTTCAGGGCTAATCAACTGGTACTGGATAACCAATTAGGGGCTCATCCCTGAGAAGACAACTTCTCCTCTCAGTAGTCATTAGTTTTCTGTCCCTTTTACCTAAGGGTGAACCCCATGAGAGGTGCCATTCCATGTTGGAAAATCTATTGATTAGTGGTGTACTTGTTTTGATCTTGTTTAGGCAGCCGCAGTGTTGAAGCTTCCATGTCATTTTGGAGACACACCCTCAAGAGTGCCTGGTCCTCTGGCTCTTACGGTCTTCCCACATCTGCTTTAGTGATGATCCTTGGGCCTTAGTGGCAAGAACTGTGCTGCAGATGGAGCTATGGACCCCTTGATAAGTTTTCTCTGCATTTTGACCAGTTGTGGGTTTTGTGATGTCTCTACCAATGTAAAGATCCTCTGATGAGGTGTAAGAGCTACATGTATCTGTGGTTTAGTAAGGTAGAGGTGGGTTCATTATGTCACTAGCCACAGGGTGTTGGCTACATTTAGTTCCCCTAAGATGTGTATTCCACTGTTGCACTCTGCCGTGCTGGACGGTGTTGTGGTTCATAGGATTCCAGTTGGGTGGCACTACTCGCTGCTTCCTTCCCTTGGAAGCCTGCAGAGCACCTCCAGTACTATGAAAGCTTGTCCTCGAGGAGGAGGAGTCTTTCAGGTCAGACCCAGATCACATCCTCTAAGTCCGATGTCTGAAGTGAGGAGACTTAGTCACACAGGTCCATTTAGTCTCAAACTCACTGAGGTATATGTTTATGTGAAATTTTCATTGTCAAGTAGTATGATTTTATTAAGTTCTAGACTATGAGATCTTAAATCTACATCACTGTCTAAGTTTGGGTTTCTATTTCTGTGAAGAGACACCATGACCTCAGCAACTCTTATAAATGAAACATTTAATTGGGGTGGCTCACTTACATCTTCAGAGGTTCAGTCCATTATCATCATGACAAGGAGCATGGCAGCATACAGGCGGGCAGACATCTTGATCTGAAGACCACTGAGACACTGGGCAGTATCCTAAGCATAAGAAACCTCAAACCCTGACCCTATACGACACATTTCTTCCAACAAGGCCATATCCACCTTCAACAAAGTCACACCTCCTAATAGTGTCACTTCCTATGAGATTATGGGGGCCAATTAAATTCAAACTACCATAATCACCAAGTATATTACACATGTATTTTATGCTTGTTATGCCTATAAGCATAATAATCATCTATAATAGAAAATCTATTATATATTAGAAATATAAGGGGGATGGTGTAGATATGACTCAGCAGTTAAGAGTGCTTACTGCTCTGTTGGGCGGTGGTGGTCCACGCCTTTAATCCCAGCACTCAGGAGGCAGAGGCAGGTGGATCTCAGTGAGTTCGAGGCCAGTCTAGTGTACAGAGCGAGTTCCAGGACAGCCAGGACTGTTAAAATAAGAGAAAATTCTGTCTCAGAAGAAAACAAAAAACAAAGCAAACAACAACAAAGAGGGCTTACTGCTCTTGCAGAGTACCCAGGTTCAGTTCCCAGAACTCACATCAGGTGGCTACTGCCTAAAACTGCAGCTCCAGGGGATCTGAGGCCCTCTTTTTAAACACAAACGAACTTTATATACACCACCTTAAAATTTTGAAAATTAATCCTCCAAACGACCTCTTTAAAGATCCTAATTTTATATTTAACAAAACCAGTATTCTGTTAGTTAAGTTCTAACAAATTTTTATTATTCTTTTTTCACTATGTAATAAAAATTATTTTGATATAATGAATCGAGACATTTTTACTTGAAACACAGCTTTTCAAATTTCAAAATGTTCATCTGCTCTAAGAAAGGAGGTGGTGACTATCCAGCCAAAACAACGGAGTATTGCTGACTTGCAGAAGACCACAACAAGTCTTCTAAAACAGTCACTAATGCTAATGTGACTTGAAATTATGATGAACTCACAGGGAGGGAGGGAGGGGAAGGGGAGAGAAGAAGGAGGAAGGAGCACACCCCCAGGAAGCATCTCAGTCTCTAAGCACCATTCTCCATTGAAAGGGGCTGCAGAGTCCAAGGCCTGAAGTGGGAGTGGGCAATTACAAGAGAAATACAGAACAGCACAATGCGCAAAGTGCCCTTTGAAGCCTGCTGCCTATAAGGGACAATCTGAGCCTTTATCATCAATGCTGACATGGATCACAGTTTGTACAGGCAAAGTCCAAGCTGCTTTAAATACATGAATGAATGAATGAATGAATGAATGAATGAATGACGGGAACCCTATTTCCTAAAATGAACTGCTAACTAAACACGAAAAGCCCTAAATCTAGTAAGTAAAATTTGATGAGGAACAATATATTTACCTTCATCTCAAAAGTATCTCCCTAGAAATTAATTACAAAGTAAAACACAGTAATAACTTCGTAGTAGAAAAACCTGACGAACCAGTATTCCTACTTGGAAAAAGAGTACAATCCAAATCTAATCATGACAAAACATCAGCCAAAGCCAACTGAGGAACAGCACACGGAATGGCTGGCTTGTTCCTGCTCATAATGTCAAGGTCAACTGAGACCAAAACTGCTGGGAATGGCTATGAAAAAGACATTACCAAATGGTCCAAAGAAACTGGGTATATGTGCAAACATAATATTTGCAAAACAGATTTAGCAAAATGTAAAAACAGTAACCTAAGTACAGGATGTCCAGGAAGTTCTCATACAACACCTGCAACTTTCCTAAAAACCTCAGCTTAGATGAACACAGCTGCCACTGTGAAGGAGGCTCCATTCACAACCTGGAAGAAACTGTGCATGAAAAATGAATGTGACTAGCATGCACAAGATCCTGCATTGCTTCTCAGCACATGGCCAGGGCAGTTTCAGTCTTTCACTGATTTTGTGGAATGGCCCAGGCCCAATTCCACTCTCCTCCTTCCATACTGACTGGTGGACGTGTTCCATGAGGAGCTTCGCCACAAGTGCCCAGTTTCCAGTCTTACTGTGGGCAACTGATGGGCACTTCTCGCCCACAGATGCTGTGGCTGAGTTCCCTTTACCAGTCTGCCTACTCATTTTTTAATATCATGCTAGAGCACTTATTCAGGTTCGTAGCTTGCTGTTTACTCAATAACCAATTACTGTGTTTCTTCTTTCCGTGCCCTGTGGAACAAAGCCAAGTGGCAAGCCCCTTGACGGCTGGCTATCTGAAAGAGAAGATGCTCCGGTTTCCACCTGGTTGGCAGTAGTGACACTCCCATTCTCTCCCACAATGAGTCATCGAGCATTCTTCCCAGAATGTGCTGGACCTCTGCACCTACTTCCACTTTACAGTAAATCAAAGGGCAGAGAAGAAAATTAAAAGACCACAGGAAACACTCAAACCCAGAGTCCTCAGTCTGACATCCAGTCCAACCGCTTAACAGCCATGTTAAACATGGAAAAAGAAGCCGGGCGGTGGTGGCACACGCCTTTAATTCCAGCACTTGGGAGGCAGAGGCAGGTGGATCTCTGCGAGTTTGAGGCCAGCCTGGTCTACAAGAGCTAGTTCCAGGGCAGGCTTCAAAGCCACAGAGAAACCCTGTCTCAAAAAAAAAAAAAAAAAAAAAAAAAAAAAAACATGGAAAAAGAAGAGGTCGCAATAGGTTACAGGAGGTTAAGAAGTGGAGCTGTGGGCTGTAGAAATATAGCTCAATCAATGGTTACTAAACAATCGTGGGGACCTGAGCTAAAAGTCACAGAAAGCATGTGTAAAAATAAAATTAAAGTCTGGTAGGGTGGTGTGGTGTAAATCTTTAACACTTTAACACTGCAAGGGGGAGGGGAAGACAGGGGATCTGCAGAGGCAGATGAATCTGTAAGTTTGAGGCCAGCCTCAACATAGCAAGTTCCAGGGCAGCCAGGACTAGAAAGAGACTGTCTCAAAAAAGACAAATAAATAAAATAAAGACGCAGCGCGGTAGAATGTGCTGTGTGTTTATAATGCCAGACTGGGTAATGGGGAAGTGGACACTGACAGCCTACTTCTTGTAGTTCCAAATCAGTAAAGACCCTCCCCAAAAAAGAAACGGTGGACGGTGCCTGATGAATTACAGTAGAGGTTGTCCTTTGGCCTCCATACACACAAGCACTTACATACCAGCGCGCTCCCTCTCCTCTCTCCCCTCTCTCTCTCTCTCTCTCTCTCTCTCTCTCTCTCTCTCTCTCTCTCTCTCTCTCTCTCTCTGTCTCTCTCTGTGTGTCTCTCTGTCTCTGTGTGTGTGTGTGTCTCACACACACAATGGAGTTATTAAGCAGGAGATGGGGGAACTTGGACAGTTGTGCACTGGCCCCTAGTAGGCCCTGAATAGTCTGGAAAAGTTGATGGCAGAGGCAGCTGCTCCATGGGTCAAAGTCCCTCTGCTTGAGGACTTCTATACGTAACTGCACTAGTTTATGGTGGAGATGGCGCGGGGACGGTCCAGCCATCTTGTGTACCAGAAAACAACTCACCCTAGAATCCAACAGTTGTGTACACTGCTCTGTAGCCATTTAAAAGCACACAGTCCCTGCTGCCTGCAGCTTCACCTCTCTGGCCCCTCTTCTGCTTTGGCTTCATGCCTTACTCTCTGCCAGACCAATCCCAGAGTTCATGGTAATTATAGTAAATAAATCCTGCAACTCCCCTCCCTTCAGAGTGGCTGTCCTCATGGACAGCAGGTTAACTGCCGCCTTCTGATAGAGGTAGCCCTCAATGGATCTTTCCATCAAACTCAAGCAACAATGCAGATAAAAGCCTCTGGGCCAAGGAACTGAATTTACACACTTTCTACAGAAAAAAAAAATAAGCTACAAGAAAAGAATCTTTGGTAATCGACTGGTTAACTGATGGCCTCCTGCATGCCCATTTTCTTCTAATCTGCCAATCCTGATGGGTAGCTTTTCAGAAGGAAAGGCAAATTAATAACCTAGCACAGACCAGCTCCCACAGAACTTACTCTAAATTACATACAAGGCTGGGTTCACTTAGAAACTGCTCATCACTGTGAAGCATGTTCAATACTTATTTGTCACAAAGGGCTAGCTGCCCCAAAGTCCTTTCTAACAACTATTTTATAACACTAGATGTTTGTTATAATAGACAGAGAAGCAATAAAAAACATTAGATGACTACAAAAAAAAAGTGACCTGTACTCTCCAAACTCTCAAAGTTACTCAAAAGCAATGAAAGGCTATTGAGGGGAACAGAAGAAAACTACCCCACTTACTGCCTGAAAGACCCTGTTAAAATGACAGTACTCTACAAATTAACAGATTCCATATAATTCTTACCAGAATTCCAGCTGTTTAGACACTGATGAGCTGGTTCTAAAACTCATGCAGAATTATGAGACCCAGAATAGTTAAAAGGATCATGGAAAGAACAAAGTTTGAGAACTCTTACTTCCTGATTTCAAACTCACTACTAAGCACCCATAATCCAAACAGTGTGGCACTAGAGGAAGGTCCCACGGACAGGTCAGGACAGTTCAACGCATGAGAGCTGAGGTTTCGGCTGGAGTGGAGGTGCATACCTGGCACCCAGCATTTGTGAGGTCATCCTCTATATAACAAGTTTGAGGACAGGTTGACACTACCTCAAAAACACAAAACAAGTTGGGTGGTGGTGGTGCACGCCTCTACTCCCAGCACTAGGAAGTAAGAGGCAGGCAGATCTCTGTGAGTTCAAGGCCATCCTGGTCTACAAGAACTAGTTCTAGGACAGCCAGGGTTATACAGAGAAAGTAAGAGGCAGGCAGATCTCTGTGAGTTCAAGGCCATCCTGGTCTACAAGAACTAGTTCTAGGACAGCCAGGGTTATACAGAGAAACCCTGTCTCGAAAAACAAAAACAAAAAACACCCGAAACAAAAGCCAAGGTCCCAGAAATAAACCCCCATATTCATACATCTCTGGTTAACTTGTTTTCAGCGAGAGTGCTAAAGCTATTAGGTAGGAAATAGCCTGCCTTCTCCATCCCACTCTGTGTTTGTGTGTGTGTGTGTGTGTGTGTGTGTGTGTGTGTGTGTGTGTATGCATACGTGCGTGCACGTGCGCTGAACCTTCTCATGGTCCCTGACCCAGCAATTTTAAGCAGATGCCCAAGAGAAGGGAAAATGCTTAGCCACACAAAAACTTGCTCTCCTTACTTCATAGCAGCATTTATCCACCAAAAGGCACAAACAACTCAAACCCATCAATGTCCATCAATGAGCAACAGATAAGAGACAGTAAAAACTGGGGCTGCAGAAATGGCTTGGCGGTTAAGAACACTAGCTGTTCTCTCAGAGGACCTAGGTTCAATTCCCAGCACCCCCATGGCAGCTTATAATTGATCTGACACCCTCATACCCTGATATAGACACAAATGTAGGCCAAACACTAATGCACATAAAAATAAATAAATTTTAAAGTGATAAAATATTGGTACACTTTATAACATAGATGAGTCCTGAAAATTATGTAAGTGCAAAGAGCCAGCAACAGCATGCATATAAAAAATATGCAAAGGACAATTGCCTGAGGCTGGAAGGGAAGAGTGGGGAAGGACAGTGTGGAAGGACTGCTGCTCATGGGTAGGAAGTCTTCTGAGATGAAGAAATGCTCTACAGCTGACAATAACTGCACGACTGTCACTATGCTAAGTCCTTGGACTGTATCCTGTAAGACAACTGTATGGTGCGTAAAGGTACTTGAATGTTTTCAGGGTTGAGCCTGGTGACAAAGGCTTGTAACCCCAGCTAGTGGAGGCTGAGGGAGAAGAATGGCAAATTCAAGGTCAGCCTTGCTAACTCAGTCAGACCCTTCTCAAAATAAACCAGGCAGAAGAGGGCTGGAGCGGGCCTTGGCACTTACATTTGTGATCCTAACTTGGGAGGCGACACAGAAGGATCAGGCATTCAAGGCCCCTCCTCAGCGGCATATATACTTCTACGCCAACATGGGCTACATACAAGATCCTGTCCTTAATATAAAATAAATAATCCCTGCCCCCAAAGAAGGTAGGAGGCGTAACGTGGTGGGAGAGCACCTGTACGGTGAAGGAGGAAGGACCTGGGTTTATAGGGTTCAACACCCCATTAGCAGAGAGGAGCTGTTTTAAGAATATGGACACCAACTAATCCAACGTTCCCCAAGGTCCTACATCCAATGTGTTTAAAGTTTATTGTGTCCAAACTCAAATCCAGCTTTAGTCTTCAATATATATTTAATTGTGTACACAACAAGGTACAGATGCACATAAGTACACAATTATAAAAAAAGAGAAAGTTGCATAAATTCTAAAAGTGGGGCTGACAAGAGTGGACACCTTGCTTGGAACAGTGAAAGGCGCCAACTTCATATATACACCTATGGCTAAAACATTTAAATGAGATTTTCTCTTCCCTTAAGACATATATTCAGTCTGTATCGAAACATTTTCTTTTTTTAAAAAAATTATTTATTTATTTATTTATTTATTTATTTATTTATTATGTATGCAATATTCTGTTTGTGTGTATGCCTGCAGGCCAGAAGAGGGCACCAGACCTCATTACAGATGTTTGTGAGCCACCATGTGGTTGCTGGGAATTGAACTCAGGACCTTTGGAAGAGCAGGCAATGCTCTTAACCACTGAGCCATCTCTCCAGCCCCGAAACATTTTCTTAATAATTTCCAACTCTCTGTTCACACTGATTTGTCCTATAATTCTTTTATTGAGGGCTAGGAGATGGCTAAGTGGTTCATCACCCACATAGGATACCTCCGATCCCAGGGAATGTAACACCCTCTTTGGCTCTCTGTGGGTATCTGCACACATTCAAATACATACACAAAAAAATAAAATCTTTAATTAAAAAAATATCCCAACTTCAGCTGGGCAGTGCTGACACACACCTTTAATTCCTGGACTCAGGAGGCAGAGATAGGTGATCTCTGAGTTCCAGGACAGCCAGGGCTTCAGAGTGAAACCCTATTTCAAAGAAGAAGAAGGAAAAAAAATCTGAGCTTCTGATTTCCTGACGGCTCCCTTCAGTTAAAGACTGCTCTGCTGTGACTAAGTGTGCTATCAGGACTCAAGTAATCTCCTCTGCTCTGCTTATAAAGGCAAGCAGGCGCTAGGCCGTTCTAAAGTCCTCGGTACACAGACTATGGTAGCAGAAAAGACTCCCCCACCCGTGTCCATGCTCTAATCCCCTCTAACATGCAAACAAGATATGTTACAGGGCAAGGGGAAATTAAGGTTACATAAGGGCTTAAGGTTGCTAAAATCAAACGGCCTTGGTTTGGAGATTATCCTGGATTGTCCAGATGAACACCATCCCCAGTGCTCCCCCCACCCCCAAAGTGTAGTACAGGGCCTGGTAAAGTCTAAGTGAGTGACAGGAAGTTGGTATCTGAGGGATGTAAAAGCGACCAAACACTGCTGACCTTAAGACACGGGGGGAGGGGCTGGAGAGATGGCTCAGCGGTTAAGAGCACTGCCTGCTCTTCCAAAGGTCCTGGGTTCGGTTCCCAGCAACCACATGGTGGCTCATAACCATCTTTGGTGAGGTCTGGTGCCCTCTTCTGGCCTTCAGACATACGCACAGACAGAGTGTTGTATACATAATAAATAAATAAATAAATAAATAAATATTTAAAAAAAAAAAAAGACACGGGGGGAGGCTGAGGCCAAGGAACAAGGGCAGCCTATGAGAACAGAAGGCAGAGAAAACATGCAATCCCCAGACCCTCACAAAGAACCTGGGTACTGACCCACTTCAAACTTCTGGTCTCCACATCAGAGTCAGAAATGGGCTGCAGTGAGCACATGGATGGACATGCTGTTGTGAGCTCCTACTGTGCTCTGTTACAGGAGCCAGTGGAGATTAATGTGCACACCATGTTTCAGTTTATTGTAGACATCACATATAGAAACAAATGCTCCCTAATAGTCTTAAAAACTTAAAAGTATACAGTTAGCTCACCTTTCTGAATTACATATTTAAGAATTTGGTTGCCTTTTTAAACAGGCTTAAGAAATATATAACCTCAAAATTTTTGTTTTAAAAAATAGAAATTGCTGGATGTGGTGGCACAACATCTTTAATTCCAGCACTCGAGAGGCAGAGGCAGTCGGATCACTGATGAGGCTAGTCTGGTCTACATAATGAGTGAGAGGAAGGACAGTGAGGACTATGTAGAGAGACCTTATCTAAAAAATAAAATTAAAGAAAGAAACGAACAACTGCAGGGTGCATGGTCTGACGGTCGTCAGTTCACTGTAATCTGTCTGAGGCCCCCGTGCTCATCCACTAACATATCACACGCCAGTCTAGCATGGAAAGTACTCAACTCTACTTCACATTATTCCATCTATGATATATGAGCACATCACAAACTTGTGTAGCAGCTTTGCCCAGGGACCATGCTCATCTTCATAAAGCAAATAAAACAACAACAAATCCTTGCAATGTCAGCAAAGGAAAACACAAAAGCAAAGCGTTGGGGCTGGAGAAACAGCTCAATGGCTATGAGCACTTGTTGCTCTTCTAAAGGACCTGTTCCGTTCCTGGTGCCCATACAGACCACAGTCTTTTGTAACTCTAGTTCCAGGGGGATCTGATGTTTTCTTCTGGTCCCCATCTGTGCTGCACACATGTGGTGCACAGACAAACAGTGTGTGTGTGTGTGTGTGTGTGTGTGTGTGTGTGTGTGTGTAAAACATTTTAAAATTCTAGAAAAAAGAAATGTCTTCCAAGTCATAACAGAGATGATGGGCTAAGATCATCACCCACAAAGCAGAAGGATGCTCATTCTAAAGTCTCCAGTTCTCAGCAGACTTCTGCTCCACACAAGCCATCGCTCCATCCTCTCCTTGCCCCTGGACTCCTCACCGCATTCCTAACACACACAGGCACTTTCTAACTCAGAAGAATTATTCAAGAATCATTCCATGGAAGGCCCGGGTAGACCAATACTGTACATATTAGTAGTCTGGGTGAGTGGCACACTCCTTTAATCCCAGCACTCCAGAGGCAAAGACTGGCAGATCTCTGTGAGTTCCAGGCCAGCCTGGTCTACAGAACGAGTTCCAGTACAGCCAGGGCTGTTATACAGAGAAACCCTGCCTCGAAAAATAAAACAAAAGTTACCGGTATAGGGAATCTGCTGACATCAGAGATTAACTATTCCTGGGCTGGAGACGCAGTTCAATTACTAAAATGCTTGCCTCGCATTCACGAAGTCTTGGGTTCAATTCCTAGTACCACATAAAGCCAGCAAGGTGTCCGAGCCTGTAGTTCTAGCACTCAAGATATACATAAGAGGATCAGAAGTTCAGAAAAACACCAGCAACATGACTCAATGAGTTAAGACACTTGCCACCAAGTCTGACAACCTAACTTCAATCCCCAGATCCCATGAGAAAAAATTTGAAAGGCTGCCCTTGGACCTCCACTGTGTCACATATGTGCACTTTGACATGTGTGTGTCTATGCACACAAAAGAACAAACTTTTTTGTTGTTTTTTCGAGACAGGGTTTCCCTGTAGTTTGTAGAGCCTGTCCTGGAACTAGCTCTTGTAGACCAGGATGGCCTCGAACTCAGAGATCCGCCTGCCTCTACCTTCCGAGTTCTGGGATTAAAGGCGTGCGCCACCACCGCCCGCCAAAAGCACAAACTTTTAAAAAAAAAAAAAAAAAAAAGAGGAGGAGGAGGGAGGAGGAGGAGGAAAGAAAAAAAGGAGGAGGAGGAGGAGGAGGACGAGGAAGAAGAAGAAGAAGAAGAAGAAGAAGAAGAAGAAGAAGAAGAAGAAGAAGAAGAAGAAGAAGAAGAAGAAGAAGAAGAAGAAGTTGTCGTCCAAAGATCATCCTCAGCTACCATACTAAATTCTAGGTCAGCCAGGAACACTTGAGAACACACTTGGGGAAAAAAAAAAAGAGGTTGCTAGGCAGTGATGGCCAATGCCTTTAATCCCAGCACTCAGGAGGCAGGCAGAGGCTAGTGGATCTCTGTTGAGTTCAAGGCCAGCCTGGTATACAGAGTGAGTTCCAGGAAAGGCTCCAAAGGAGGGAGGGAAGGAGGGAGGGAAGGAGGGAGGGAGGGAGGGAGGGAGAGCGAGAGCGAGAGAGAGAGCGAGAGCGAGAGCGAGAGCGAGAGAGAGAGAGAGAGAGAGAGAGAGAGAGAGAGAGAGAGAGATTAACTGCTCATTGTATTAGCCAAAGAACCAAGTCAAAGTACCAACTCCACATTTAAAATAAAGTGTTTTGCACCTCCTCAGACACACGGCTCTCTGTCTCACACTGCACCATCAGCAGTCTGGTTTTTCCCCTAAGACAGGGTCTCAATACGTGGCCCAAGTTGGCCTCTTGGTAAAGCTCATGATTCTCCTGCCTCAGTCTCAGGCCTAAGACATCACATCCCATTTCGTTCTTCTCGCCAGGGTTCTATGTGAAGCCACGCCTTGATGATTTTCTTCCAAAACAAACACTTTAGATCACTCCTACCTTCATTTACACAAATTCTATATATGTTAAGGGCTGGAGAGATGGCTCAGCGGTTAAGAGCACTGCTTACTCTCTTTCAAAGGTCCTGAGTTCAATTCCCAGCAACCACATGGTGGCTCACAACCATCTGTAATGAGATCTGGTGCCCTCTCAAGGTCAGTCATTCTCATCAACTTAGACCATGAAACCCAATACAGACAAGTTCAACAGAATTGCCATACACACACACACACACACACACACACACAGGCTGCCGATGCATGCTTCAGCATGGCCAGGGCATAAATTTCATTTTCATTTCTATGCATATTAAACAATGAGATCTTTCAAGGATTTCACATAACATTGATTCTGAGTGCTTAAATGAGTGGCCCATACTCACATCTAGTACTTAACTATGTTTCTCCCAATACCTCAAGGTAACATATAGGTATTTAAATACTCTTCAACCCAAGACGTGCCTAAGAACAGGTGCAACACAAACCAGCAGAACAGGGCTCGAGGAAGACAAGGATAGGTAATGAGGCAGCTCAGTATAAGCCATGGCCTGCATCTAGTAACAGAACATGCCGGAGGAAGTCCAAGGCTGACTGCAGCACACATGCCTCTTCTGATAATGACAAGGGTGGTGTTCAATAAGTAGGGCTGGCTGTTGCTGGGAGGTAGAACATATGTTTAGCATGAGCTTAGCATGTACAAAACACTGGGTTCAACCCTCAACATGGTGAGAAGCAAGCATCGGTCTGTCTCCTCACAAATTGGATAGTCACTGCTGTGGCCAGATGAGACAGAGTAGTTGCTATAAACTATTCAAAGCAGAAGATGATCAATTTCATTCTTAGCTTTAATGTTACGATTTAATTTAGATATAGGTAAGTGTTTCCTCAAAGGCACCTCTGCTAATAAACAAATGATGGACTGATTAATTCCGACTCTGGCCAAGTGCTCGCTGGGCTACAGGGTTCACCAGGGCAACAGGAGAAGTGGCAGGAACAGTATGAGCAGTGCGCCAGGTACTGTGCAGAGCCCTCTGAGCGGCAGTTTGTCTTAGCCCGAGAAGTCACTGTCTAAAGACACACTCACAGTCAGGAAATAGATGCAGACCCTCAACTAAGGGAACCAGTTCAAATGCAAGCTTTTCTTTCCAATAGTATAGGCAAAGGGTGTCCAAATTGAGTGAACCAAGTGTGAGGGCACACAACTGTGCACCCCTACTTCCAGCTCTCAGGAGCCGACACAGTGATCACAAGCTAGAAGCCACCGTAGGCTACACACCAAGACCCTATCTCAAACCAAAACCAGAACAAAGTGTCAAGGATGTAATTTAGTGGTAGAGTGCATGCCTATCACATACGAGGTCCTGAGTTCAAATCCCAAAATGGGGGGGGGGCAGTAAGCAGCTATATGGATTTGTCTGTGGGTGACTGAAGTACTGTGATCACCAATCTACAGTGAAGACTTTGAAAGAAAGAAAAAACATGTTTACTCTGGACTGTGATTTTGCATAAATTTTACAACACTAGGAAGTATAAATAAATAAATAGATAAATAGATAGATAGATAAATAAATAGATAAGTAAGTAAAATTATTATGAGCTCCCAAAGTGAGCATTACGAGCCTTTTACAAATTCCCAAGGGACCAGAGCCCTCAATTTCAGATCTAAAAGTAACAATACAACGGTTACCAAAAATTGTCTAATCTGGGTAGCAAGATGGCACCCTAAGTGAAGGTGCCTGTCACCTGGCCTGACAATCTTAAATTCAATTTCCAGAACCCACCTATATATGGGAGGGAGAATCAACTCCACAATGCTGTCCTTTTGACAGCTACATGCTCACCAGGGCATACATGCTTACTTACTCATCATGTACACACACTAATAGTCATTTTCTTTAATTAAAAGAAATGTCTGAGTTGGGTGGTTGTGGCACATGCCTTTAATCCCAGCACTAAGAAGGCAGAGGCAAGTAGATCTCAGTGAGTTCGAGGCCAGCCTGGTCTACAGAGTGAGTTCCAGGACAGCCCGGACACAGAGAAACCCTGTCTCGAAAAACAAAACCTAAATAAATAAATGTCTGACTCAATCCTTACATCCACAGATGATAAATACAAAAACAAACAACAACAACAACAAAAAAGCAGCTCAGAGTTGTAAGAACACTCTCTCACAAACATCTAAATGTCAAAATCTAGAATTTACCTTCTGGCTCAACAGGTCTCTTTTACTAGAGCATGCTGCAGAATACATAATAAAACAGTCTATAAGTTTCTGGAAGTGGCCTGGGTGGTGGCACACACAATTAATCCCAGCCCTCCAGAGGCAGAGGCAGACAGATCTCTATGAGTCCGAGAACAGCCTGGTCTACAGGGTCAATTTAGGACAGTCAGTGGTACACAGAGAAACCCTACCTGGAAAAATGAAAAAGAGGTTTCTGAAGTGACTACTGAAAGACACCACCACCCTCAAAACAAGTGTTTAAATCTGGGGTGGGGGGGAGTCAAGGTTTCTGGAATTACATGACGTGCAGTCTTTCCTGAGGCGGTAATGTGCAGAAGAGGGAGAGTAACATGACTTTACAGGCAGGGAAAAAGGAATGTGGTCAGGGACCAGGATCTGCAGTAGTATGGTTGAAAGCCTAGAATAGAAAGAAAGAAAAAGAAAGAGAGAGAGAGAGGAGAGGAGCAGAGAAGGATCAGAACCGAGATCGCATGTAGCGAGGTAGTGAGAGAATGAGAGAGGATCGGAGGAGGATGAGGATGAGAGAGAGAGAGAGAGAGAGAGAGAGAGAGAGAGAGAGAAGGCTAGAGTAAAAGTTGGCGTGCAGTGATTGAGTTGCAGAAGTTAGCCAGTGGATCAAGACAGGGCAGTGATAACCAACTCAGGATCTCCTACAAAAGTGTTAGCGAGAGCTGGGTGAAAGGAGCCCACCAGAAGGCCACAGGGTGTGCGGCCGGGCCACCTTATGTACCCCCTTATGTATCCGACACTGCACTGTTGTACTGCAGGTTCACATGGAACCTCTATCTACGTAAGTGTGCAAGATTAGCAAAAGCTGGTATCTTATACTCAACTTCATGTCTAGTAACTGTATCACTTAACCCTCTAACACAGCAGTTCTCAACCTGAGTGGTGACCACACGGGGCTATCAGACATTTACAATACAATTTATAACAGCAGCAAAATTACAGTTATGAAGTAGCAACGAGATAATTTTATGGTTGGGGGTCACCACACGAGGAACTGTATTAAAGGGTCACAGCACTACTAGGAAGGCTGAGAACCACTGCTCTATCATAAACATATGATTATCTGCCACCTAATTATCTGCCCCCATAGCTCAGTCAACCTCGTCAAATTATTCTATTAGAGCATTCAACCCTCCATGCTTATTGAGCAAATTCTGAAACCAACATGACGGCCACTGATGGGACAACTGAACTGCTACCTAGAGCCTAGCTTGGGGAAGAGGGCAGAAAACAGGTTTACTGAGACTACAGCAAGGGGCAGCAGGCTCGGCTTTTTCACCTGGGTCTCCAGTCTATGATCCTACAACTGAATCTGGGACAGCTGTGACAAACTGGGCAAGAGTCAAGGGTTTATGAATAAACAATCACCCAAAATTAATTCCAAAATCAAACACCTACTTCATTAGAAAGCTCCCGGCTAATGAAGACACACTCTCAAAAACAAGTAGATGTAGCACCCAAGTTCTATCCTCTGCTCCACATGCCAAGACGCACACAGACACACCATTAAGTGAATTTTGACTTGGGATCAGGGCAGAGCATTTAAGAGTTTCTTACACGGCCCTAAACATACTTCTGCCATTTCACACTACATGTTTATGTGATCCACTTCTCACCATACTTATAAAATCAAAGCATCAATCTTGCTGACCTCAAGCAGGAATTAAAGGCGAGAATGACAGTGCACCCATATAATCTCAGCAATGGGGGGAAGGAGGCAGAAAAACAGAGTTCAAGGTTACCCTCTGCTGTGTAGCAAACAAGAGGTTAGTCTGAGCCATATGAAAATCTGTCTCCAAACACAGAAGGGAGGGGAGACTGGGAGAGAGGGGGAAAGGAGAGGACTGGAAGGCAAAGCAAGGATCCCTTTCTCTCTCCACATTCCTTTAAAGAAAGCATAGGCTTTGAGCTCCATGCCTCCTCCTTTTCTGAAAGGGTGGTAAGCTGCATGCCCACATACTCACACACTTACCTGGCAGTCCAAAGGCAGCAAATTAGTCAGCTTTATCTGAGACTGCACCAGGAAGGGGCTTAAAGTTTTCACTTCAGAATCCAGTTCTAGGCACGGGTATTTTCAGAGAAGCACAACCTAACAAACTGACCTAGCACCTACTTTGTGGCTTTGACTTCCTTCACACCATGTTCTAATGGTCTAACATACAGACACACACACAGTCACACACACCTCCCTGGTGACTGAGCTAGGCAAGCAGCCAAACCAGTGCCATCTCATGAGAAACCATTCACCTCCTCACTTCTGCTATAACCAATTCCCCTCCCGAATCTTTCCCAACTGGGACTCACAACCAGACTGTGGCCAGCGGCAGCGCTCTCTCTATGAACTCCCAGTGGGCAGCACGGATCTCCAGCAGACATGCCCAAACACCAGGATTAGCCACAAGATGCTGCTGACTTCCACCCAGAGCCCCTCCGCGTATGTCCAGCCACTTTCCCTATTGTTTGCCAATTAGTAAGTATAGAACTAAAGCCATCTCATGAGCTGTACCAGGCAGTGAAACAGAAATTGCATTAAGAGCACCACATGAACCTGCAGGAGCACTAACAGTGGACAGATAAGCGGGTCTCTCCAGAGCACCTTCAGTGTGTCTAAAGGCACTCTCTGAGCCAGGCTACAGCACCAAGAGAAACCCATTTTCACATGAAGGCAGAAATGCAGGGATCTAAACTGTGACATAGCTGAAGAGACTTATTTTTAATTTACTTCACCCAATTAAGCTACTGCAGTTTTATTCTGCACCTTATTTTGACAAGTGAATAAATTATGTAAACTTCCATATTTACAGAATAAAATTTCAATTCACCCTAAGTGTTTCTCTAAATGTTTTCAGAGCTGCTGACTCTCTGAGGCATCCAATCCTAAATCCAGGCCCCTTCTCTCCGCTGTTCCACACCCAGCCTTACCTCTACTTCAAACTCTCTTCCTGTGAGTAAATGAAGGACATTTTCCATTATACACAGAAGCTAATGCTCCTGATCAAATGGCAGGTAAGGTCTTAACTTTCAAGCACTCAGGGGCTAGGAGGTAGAGGCAGGAGAATCAGGAGTTCAAGACTAGATATCACTACGCACCAAATTCAAACACAGTATGACCTATGGAAGACCCTGTTTCAAAACACCAGCAAAGAAGGAAAATAAATAAATAAACAAATTCATAATCTAATAAAAGATTGGGGGGCAAGGGACATATACAGCACAGTACTTCTGAGATCACAAAAACGCTGTACAACTAACTGTATGAGGCAATTGGGCAGAGTGGTGCTCAGGTCAGACAACTACGTAAGAGACAGTTAACATACTCGATGGATGACAGACAGTTCTCATTCCAAGCAAAATAGAACCTACAGGGCCTTTGCCATTCCTGATTTTCACTTTCATAATTCTCAGAAGATGGACAGCAACCCACCCCCCACACTCAAGAGTGCAAATCACTCTGACACACCCAGGACCTACTCAGGGAGAGAAGTAGAATTTGTTCAAGTACGAACAAGACACGCCCTATCTTAATAGCACCTTTGGAACAATCCCACTCAGGCCAGAAATGGATGTCTATATATTTGCCGAAACACATACACACACCACGTGCAATTAGTGCCCCTGGGCAGAAGCCCTAAGTGAGCTTGGAGTGGACATCCCTGACATCAATCTCGCTCGCTACAGAACCCTGGCAGGTCTGTCCTTTGTTGCTCTTATTTGATTACACTATTTTTATTTTATTTATTGTTTATTTATTTACTTATTTATTGTGTTTTTTCCAAGACAGGGTTTCTCTGGCTGTCCTGGAACTCCCTCTGTAGACCAGGCTAGCCTTGAACTCATCACCTGCCTCTGCCTTCCCAGTGCTGGGACTAAAGGTGTGCACCATCACTGCCCAGCTACACTATATTATTATATAAACGAGAATTGTCTTCCTCAAATAGAATGTAAACACCATGAAACTAGGGGCTGTCTTGTGTTGTGTTTTCTTTCGAGACAGGGTCTCACTGTGTATAACTCCACCTGCCTGGAACCTGTGATCTTTCTGTATCCAGAGTCCTGGACGTAGAAGCATGTCTATGAAATCCTGCCAGGGGCTGTCAGGATCATATCTGTACCTCAGTGCTAGTCAGCAGGGGCTAGATGTATACCTGACACAGCTATGTGAATGAGCAGTCTACTGGAATCACACCACTCCTGAAGCCCTAGACTTTGACAATGAACTATGACCCCAAAAGGTGTGTTGTAGCTCAGCAATCTGGTAAAAATTTATCACTGTAAAGATTCGATCATCCCATGTGGCAGGTCGAAAAGTAATTAGTACAACCAATCCCAGAAATTGTTGATTTAGTACCCTTCTGAAGACCAGGAAAAAACAATTACCCATGGGGGAAAATGGATTCTTCAATGAGTCCACCTTGCTATGACTTTTTTGATGCTGTGGATTTTTAAGGCCACGGATTCCATCCATTTTTTAATACTCTTCCACAAAATACAGTAGCGAATCCACTTTTCCTACCTGATTCTCTAGTCCTTAAAGAAAAACACAGATCACTTTCAAGTGGAAAGTCTGGGGATCTCCTAGATGAAATCCAGGACATAAAAACGGAACTGAATGGTTCAAATCTTTGGTAATGTAACTCCAGGTCCACATTGCAAATAACTTTTTTGGTGATTTATATATAAATCGCCACTTCTACGTAGAAGTTCAGAAAGAAGCTAATAAATTTGTCACATCATGTGGGAAACCGTGGTGCTTTTGGCAATGCACAAAAACGTTTGGACCCCACCCACGTTTCGCTTTATTCGGGGGTCTGTGTACTTCAACCCTACACAGCGGCGTCTGCTCTATTAAAGTAAACAAATGACAGGAAAGGGAATGCAGCTTTTCAAGATGAACTCGGAATCTCAGCGACAAGGCTGCCATCTGGACGAACACAGGTTGGAAACCGCAAGAGTTCGTTTTTCCCCGGCGAGTAGAAAATAGAGAACATTTCAACAGCACTCTTAAAAGTTTCCACCGTCACACGCCCCCTTCCCGAGCCGGGGCCCCGGGACTCCACCTAGCCGGAGGAGTAACTCTGCCAGGACTTCCGTCCTCCCGCAGGACCGAGACCCTTCCTTCCTGCCGCAGACCCCCGCCCTACCCCGCGCTCGGCCCCACGGAAACGCAGCGGCTGCAGTGTCCCGTCTCCTGGCCCAGTCCCCTGGCTTCCCGGTACCAGATCCCAGTACTCAGTTCCCGACCCTACCCACAGTCTGCAGTCCTCGGACCCAGTCCCCAGCCCTTGGTCCCCATCTCCAGTCCCCAGTTAAAGTCCCCGGTTCCAGCCCCCAATCCCCAGTCCCCACCCCTAATCCCCAAATCCCTAGAGCCAGTCCGCAGCCCTTATCCCAACCCCCGTCCCTAAGTCCCCAGGCCCTAGCACCCAGCCACAGCTCCCAAATCCCCGGTCCTCAGACTCCGAGTTCCCCGTCCCCAGCTCCGAGTCCCGGTCGGTCCCGGCCCCGCCTGCTGCGTCCAGCACGCCCTTCCCGCGGCCGCTCGGCCCCGCGGCCCTCTGCTCGCTCAGGAGCAGGCCCGCGGGCGGCGCCTCGAAGGCGGGGACCCGCCGCCCGGGCCGCGCTGCCGCCGCACCTACCATGGTACAGATGGAGGCGAATTTGGAGACTGTCATTAGGATTTCCATCCGCCCGGCGCCATCTTCCAGACAGTAGCGGCGGGCGGGGGACGCGGGGAGCCGGGCCACCCGCTCGCTCCGCAGCCCGCGGCCGCACCCGGAGCCGCCGTGGACCCACGCTTCTAGGCTGCTGGGCCGCCGCTGCCGTCGTCGCCGCGGGCGCTCAGGCTTCCTCCGGCCCAGCCCCCGCCCGCCGGCCCGCCCGCCCCCGGCTCCGCCCCGGCGCACGGCGCAGCCGCCGCCTCGGGGCCCGCGCCTGCCCGGGAAGCTGCTCGCCGCACACCCCGCCCAGCGCGCTGGGGAGCTAGCACCGCGCAAGGCCCTTCCGCCCGGCCGACCTGCCGGCGTCGTGCAGCCCCGCCCACTCCGGCGCCGTCACGCCCACCGCCGCTGTGCCACGCCCATGCTGCCCCGCCCTCCCTCGAGGGAGCGGGCTTCGAGGCCGACGGCTCCACCCAGTGCGCGTCGGGGGCGGAGCGAGACGGGAGCCGCGTCCCGCCTGCTGCTGGGTCCTAGCGCGGGTACGCAGCCACTGCCCTAGCTGAGGAGCGTGTCTTGAGGGAAAAGCGCGATGCTTTTGCCCTGCGGCATCAGTGACCTCAAGCATCCTTCCGAGCGACTGACCCACAGCTCTAAAGGACAACCAGCCCCACTGCTGAAATAGAAAACGGAGGCTACGTCTGGGAAACTGTGTATGGATGGGTTGGAAGGCAACCCCCAAGCAACTTGATGTTTTTCTGGGGTGAAATCATCTGGGCCAAACTCCCTAAGAAAAGACTAGATAAAAAGATATAAATTTCTTAACTCTTTGAATGAATAGTAGTGGCGGGTGAGGGACGATGAGAGGAAGGGGAGCCAATCCTGCTTGACAGTGGGATATCAACAGTGGGAATTTTTTAAGGGGTGGGTGGGTGATGTCCGAAGAGAGAAGCAGCAGCCAGCATGTGAGGAGCACCTGCGTAGTGTTAGCAGTGGACGGCCCCTTCCTATCTTATACCGGCAGAAAATTAATGAGATAACTTTATAAATTGCTACATTAGAAAGCCTGTAATTTGTTTTGATTGGCGGTCTAAGGCTAGGAACCTTTTCTGCCTACCGCCCCACCCCACCCCACCCCCACCCCGTCTATGGAATTTTGGGCAAAGCTCTAAAATCGGGTAAGCCTCACTTCATACAAAGCATTCAAGAAACAAAGAATTCGAACAAAATTTAGTCAAGAAACAGATTCTGGTACATGAATGCTGTTTCCATAGCAATTCCATTGTAAGCGTTGGGGGAGGGGGACACCACTGAGTACAGCTAAATTCCTCTGGCTGCTGCCTCTTCTCCAGGTGCCTACCTGTATAGAGCCCGGGTCTCCCTCTTTACTGTAGATACCATGCCAGGAGCTTGAACTCCGGTTTACGCCAGTCAAGACTATGCAGTGTTTGTCTGTGTACTTGGCTCTCTAGTCTCCATCGAGCATAGAGCACGGGCCTACACCGTCTATGTTTTTAAAGGTCAGGGTGGGGGCTGGACATATGGCTTAGTTGGCAACATGCTTCTGTAGTGTGTAGGCGGTCCTGGGTTCCATCCCAGCACTTCATAAACCCTGGTATTGTAAGGTCATCCTCAGCTATGTAGTGAGTTCAAGCAAGGCCTTCCTGGACCACTTGAGTCCTTGTCTCAAAAAAATAAATGATCAGTTGCTGGGTGTAGTGGCACACACCTGTAATAGCCGCCCCCCCCCCAGCGCGAAAGACAGAGAAAAGTGGGTCTCTGTGAGTTCAAGGCTAGCCTGGTCTACACAGCAAGTCTACAGACCAACCAGAACTACATAGGGAGACCCAGCATCAAAAATATAAAGAATAATAAATAATACACGTATGAAATTGTCAAAAACGAATTAGTAAAAAAAAATCAACAATTAATTAAAATGGTAAGCAAATAAAATCCTCAAGCTTAGTTTGCCACTTCAGAATCCCCGTCATATGCCAGGTGGTCTGTTGGATGCATTTTCTTTTTTAAGACTTAATTTATTTCTATTTGATATGTATGAGCGGCTTGCCTACCCATATGCATGCAGTACCCTTGGAGGTAGAAGGCGGCATCAGATCCCATAGAACTGGAGTTATGGGTGGTTGTGAGTCATCACGTGGGTGCTGGGTACAGAAACTGCTCTTGCATAGGCTTGGTCTCTGCAGCCTGTGCATCCCTCCCTTCCCCCCCCCCCACCCCGCGCCATCTCTACCTCTTGACAGCCGAATGAATCAACCTCGTTAGTTGATTTATTAATTTATTAATATAGTCTGAGTGTACAGCTGCTAGTAGGTGTCAATTAAAATAGTGGTAGTCTGAAATCAGTGTGGGGAACGGAACCCAAGACCTTCTTAAGGCTAGGCAAACGTCAGACCACTGAGTTACACCTCTGCTGCAGTGACTTTTCAAGGCTTCCTTCTAACCCAGCAGATAACGTTGAGTCATCTATACTATGGGCGTAGGTCTTATGTAGGCTCCTCAAAATGACATCAAACCTGTAGGTCTAAAATCATGTCGGTATTTAAATTCAGATTTAAAGAAAGGGGCGGGGAGAGTAAGGTGTAGGCCAGGTCAAGACTGACACGGGTCAGTCCCCAGTGTCAAAATTAGGAATATGTAACTTAACTAAAAGAAGAAGGTTATCAGCCTCTACTTAAAACTGAAACATGGGGGCTGGAGAGATGGCTCAGTGGTTAAGAGCATTGCCTGCTCTTCCAAAGGTCCTGAGTTCAATTCCCAGCAACCACATGGTGGCTCACAACCATCTGTAATGGGGTCTGGTGCCCTCTTCTGGCGTGCAGGCATACACACAGACAGAATATTGTATACATAATAAATAAATATTTTAAAATTCATTGTATATATATTGAGATTATATCAGGTGTCTGTCACAGACACTAGGGTAAGAGCTCCTTGGCTGAGTCCTGGTGTTTGGCAGGCATTGCTTTCTCATCCCTGACGGTCCTTCCCTGAGCTCAGAAACAATGCATACCCCTCACCACACACACATCTCACCCTGCACCCCTCCTTACACCTCACTTCCACTCCAGTCATGCTGAGCAAAATAGAGAAGCAGCTGGCTGCGAAGTGCTATCCAGACTAGAGCAGCAATTTCACAACAGGGTCCAGGATACGTTGTCTAGATACTTCCATGGGTGACACCACATCTTCTGCCAGATATTTCTGATGGCTGAGTTCACCACCACAGTGAGTAATGAAGATGTCCCAGTCAACAAGATGGTGCCAGAGCTGTGTGCCTGTATCCTGGTGGTCACCCTGGGAGCTCTCCTGTTTCTGTCATTCCCCGCTTCTCCATCCACAGCAGTCTGCTGTGGCCACCCCGCTGCAGAAAGCCTTGTCACATCCAGCGGCTGCCTTACCTGGGACCTCTAGAACCGTGTTTCCCTATTCTCCAACCTGTCCCTCGTCTTCCTCATGCCTTTGGAGATTTCTCCATGGAGTCTGAGGGCTTTGCTGGCTCCAGAAAGATGTCCCGGGCCAGGTCTGATGGCAGTGGTGTTGGTACTCCCCATTGCCCTTTATCAGTCACAGTAGACAGCAACAAGGCCAGCAGCAAATCGTCCTGTGACTTCTGGGGGACACGTCCTCCGCTACCTCTGCTCCTGCATCTCCTTCCCTGAGGTCCTGCTGCTCGTGGTGTATACCCCACTAGTTCTCACCTGCACACTCAGGAGCACTGAGAAAGTGCTGGTCAGGCCTCAGCTGTTAGAACAGCTGAACTGCTCTGCCTTTGAAAAGGCGGTTCTGACCCTGAAGATCTACAGTCCTTCCTGCTTCCAACTGCCTTCTATGCTGCTTCACAGACAGGCCGTGTTTCTGTAGACATAGAGGGTCCTACTGGAGACCCAGCAGAAAGCCCAGCAACAGAACCTGAGCTACCCCCCCACCCCAGTCATGCTATGCTTGCTGGCACTCTCTGCGGCTGTGGTCATCCATACTAGGAGCTTCTCATCAATGAGTGCACATAGGTGCCTCCTTGGGTGAGGTGTCTTCCGGTTGGTCTCACACACACACACACACACACACACACACACACACACACACACACCAGGTTTCTCCTACAGATCTCCACTCTTGTGGAGCCAGATGGAATGATTCAGACCATTAGGAAGTGTGTCTATTTCCTGATCTGAGGAGCTCAGCTATTCTGTCCTCTCTGGAACTGAACAGGAGGCCTCTGCTTGCTTTGACCTGCTGGATGACCTGAAAGTTGTGTGTGTGTACATATATAACATATATATGATTATATATATATATATATATATAACTGATACATACACATACATATATTAATAATAATAAAATACATAAATTTATAATAATAATAAAAGTGTCATCCCTCAGAAAGGTCAGGCTTTGTTGCAAGAGACATTGGTTTATGAAAAATGAACTCAGAGAATGAAGAACAATGCTGTTAGCTCCAAACGGGTATGTGTAGCTCTTCTGCAGGAGGCACGAGCTGAGGCGGCCTCTCCATCTGGAACATGGAATGGTGAGGGGAAGCTTGAGGTCTCCCAGCAAAGGGAAAACTGCATGCCGGAATGCTGGATGAAGCGATGTGGACTGTCGACAGCTGTCACAGCGTATGCTGCAAAGTGACTTGCGGACGATACAAATATCAAAGGGACAGTCTGGCCCTCGGTGACGCCAGCTTAAACAACAGTCTCTGGGACTGCCATTGTTATTATCCTCCAGGGGTAAGGGGAGGCACTTGCCTATCCTAAAAGCTGCAGCAAGTTCCAGGCCAAGCGTGCTACCGAATGAGATGATGTCTCAAAAAAAAAAAAAAACAAAAACACAAAAAACCAACCTAAAAACAAATTGCTCTTTGTTTTTCATGATATCGTTGGAATCTTAGCATTGCAGTTCATCAAAAATTAAACATGGCAAAGAATTTAGAGAAGAAATCAAACTACCAGGCCTGTCACAGCACAGAAAATGGTGTCAAAAGCCAAGCAGGCAGCTACAACATCAATCGTTTGGGTGATCTGGGGGCAGTAGTGCTTGGACTTCTCTCGTTTACAGCTTCTCCCAAACCCCCTGAGGAATATCTGTGACCTGGGCAATATCAGTATATAAAACAGCCTCCACATATTAGCCAGAGTGGGCAGGGTTTAAAAAACTGCACAGCTTTCGGAGCCCTTGGGAGGCAGAAGCAGGAGTCTGTGAGTTTGGGGTCAGCCTGGTCTACAGCAACATAGTGAGGACCTATCTCAAAAAGAAAAAAAAAATCACTCAGCCAGGCAGTGATGGCGCTTGCCTTTAATCCCAGCACTCAGGAGGTAGAGGCAGGTGGATCTCTATGAGTTCAAGGTGAGTCTAGTCTACAGAGTGCAGAGAGAAAGGGAGAGAGAGAGAGAGAGAGAGAGAGAGAGAGAGAGAGAGAGAGAGAGAGAGAGAGAGAGAGAGAGAGAGAATGAGAATGACTTCTTCAAAACTGTGCTATCCAGCTGAAGAGACAAGTTTCAGGGGCAGCATACAATGCTGGGAATTTTCTGAAAAATTCAGGCAACATCCTCATTTGAGGCAGATTAGACAAGTGCCAATCATGGTTTCTAGCATGATGGGATTCTCTGAAAACATAACTCTCCTTTGTAAGTCATCCACTGACACATAGACAGCACCCCCTTACTTCTATCTTACCCCCATTATTTTGCTTTGTTTTACAATAATTTATTTGTATTTTATGTACACTGGTGTTTTGCCTGTATGTCCATCTGTGTCAGATCACCTGGAACAGGAGTTACAGACGCTTGTGAGCTGCCATGTGGATGCTGAGAATTGAACCTGGGTCCTCTGGAAGAGCAGTCAGTGCTCTTAACCACTGAGTCATCTCTCCAATGCTCCCCCTTCTTCTCCAATGTCCCTCCTCTTCCCCCACTTACGATCCTTCTCTTTCCTATCTTCCCACCCTCCCCTCATAGGGCCCTTGTCTCACCCACTGCTCTCTCCATTTTTTCCCTCGGATGCCAACAAGTTTCAGAGAGCCTCTGAGTATCTGCACTCACCGTTCCTCCTCTCTAGAACTCCCCCCCCTACCCTGCTTTGTAGCACGGGAGACTTTCCTCGTCAGATCTCAACCTACATGTCAAATTTGTCGATTGGTATTTTTGTTCGCAGCAACTGAGAGAAAATAGTACATGTTCAGTAAATAGTTGTTACTAAATGAACCAAAACTGATATAAATGCATGTCCAACTCCGCAGCAGATAAAAATTAAATTCTGAGCCTGCACTCAGGAGAAAGAAGCAGGCGAATCTCTCTGAGTCTGAGACCAGCTGGTCTACAGAGCCAGTTCCAGGACAGCCAGAGCTGTTACACAGAGAAACCCTAAACTCTGGACTTAAGATGTTGCCCAATGTACCCCACTTGCCTAGCATGAAGGAGGCCCTGGGTTCAATCCCCACTACTGAGGGGGGAATAAGATAATTCGGATATATAAAGGCATTTGCCTTCTCCAGCCAGCACAATAAATGCGAAGCTTCCTCTGGCCCTGGTGATATCCTGCTGACCTCTCTGTGTTCTTCGGGCTTCTGTTTTCCCATTTCTTCCTCATTTTGCTCAACTCAAATAACCCTGGAAATGCAAAATCCCCTGAGTGGGAGGAAGCCTCAAGCACAGCTGTTTAGCTTCCGGAACCCAAACTCTTCCTCCGTGCAGCTCACCTCTTCTCCTCCACAGGCTGATTTTCTTCCTATCTGCTGAGACACAGTTGAACTGCATCTTAGGATGCCATGCAGACTTTGGGCTCTGACTTGTGGCCATCCCGTCCACATTCATATTTTTACATCAACACCCACCAGCCTTCCTTCCCCCGACCCTCAGCAGCTCATGGAAGATGTCTGCTGAGTGGCAATGCTCCCCTGGGAGAATTCCAAAAATGTTCAAGCAGGGTCCTCAGGGGTAATGGACAGCTGTCCCTTCCACTTCTTTCTTTGAAAAGAAAAAAAAAAGTCCATGATTATAATAGCAAGACACAGCAATGTCAAAAAAATCCAGAAATTTTTTAGAATAAAGAAATTTCTGGTGCTCCAAAGATGACCAAATTGATAAAGGTGTTTGCTGTGCAAGCACGAGGACCTGAGTTCTGTCCTTGTGCTTGCACTAGAGCAAGGCACAAACATGTATAACTGTAACCCCAGAAGTGAGAAGGTGGGAACAGGAAGGTCCCTGGGCTTGCTGGTCATCCAAATCAGTGAGCTCCAGGCTCAGTGAGAGACCCTACCTGAAAAGATAAGGTGTAGCGCTATGTCCAGCAGAGCTCCAGGGATGGACGTAATAGGGGCCGTGAGGGAAGGAAGAAAAGACAGACATACACACACACAAACAGAAAACGGGGATTGGGAGGCCCAGACTTGGCTAGAGAAACCTTGGCCTCTAGGAAGCTCAGTTTATTTAGAGTTGAACACAGAGGCAGGATTATGCATACAGCTGAAAAAGGAGGCGGCTTGTTACATGCAGGTCACAAGGGGGCAGGTTTACAAGTTACAGGTGGGTCAAGTGGACAGGTTTAGCTAGTCTAGATGGGAGCAGTCTCTAGATGGGGGGGGAGCCTCTAGAGGGAGGCAGCCTTCAGGCCATAAACTTCTGTGACGTAGAAAGCAACTATGAACTTTTTTTCTCTCTCTTTTTTTTTCTTTTTGCGCACACTGTCAATATCGCAGGACAAGAGGGAAGACTTTGCCCATATTTCTCTGGGTCTCCTGGATAGGGCTGTACCCATCTCAACAACCCGTTTACTCGGTACCTCACACTCAGGGCCTCCTCAGCTGCCTGCAGTGTAGACTGATAGAGGAAGACACCAGACATCGGCCTCTGGCCTACACATGCACACACACACACACACACACACACACACACATTGTTGGGTTTTTTTAATTAATTTATTTTTATTATACAATATTTTGTCTGTGTGTATGTCTGCAGGCCAGAAGAGGGCACCAGACCTCATTGCAGATGGTTGTGAGCCACCATGTGGTTTGCTGGGAATTGAACTCAGGACCTTTTGAAGAGCAGGTGATGCTCTTAACCACTGAGCCATCTCTCCAGCCCCCCCCCACACACACACACATTGTATACACATTGTATACTCACACAAACATGTCTGGGGGAGAGAGAGAGAGAGAGAGAGAGAGAGAGAGAGAGAGAGAGAGAGAGAGAGAGAGAGAGAGAACTGTTAGATAGTTGTGCAGTAATTTTCTAAAGTGGAGGAAGTGGAAGTAAGAGAACTGGAAGACAATACAGCCCTTGGGAGGCAGAGGCAGGCAGATCTCTGTGAATTCGAGGCCAGTCTGGTCTACGAGAGTTAGTTCCAGGACAGGCTCCAAAGCTACAGAGAAACCCTGTCTCAAAAAACAATTGCAAAGCATATTTATATAATAATTTTTTAAATTACTAGAGCACAAATTATTTTTTCTGTTTTGTTTTGAGAAAGGCCTCAAATATCCTCTTGAGTGCTGGGATTACAGATGTTGTATACAACCACACCTGGTTCATAGCTAACCCTCTTCAGAGAGGCAAATGAATGTTTGCTCTTTAATTCATGTGTAGACGGTGTGATCTTTCTATTATAAAGTAGTCAGAGCTCATAAAATGGGAGGTAGAACCCTTAGAGAGTCCTAAAAAGGCACTGTCAGAATTCAAGTGTGTGTGTACCCAGGCAGAGGCAATAGGTTCTCACTGCCTGCCGTAAGGAAGACATTATAGTGGAAATGAACCCAGACATTTCTCTCTGTGATTATGTTTTGTTTTGTTTGTTTTGGGTTTTTGCTTGTTTGTTTGGTTTGGTTTGGTTTTAGAGACAGGGTTTCCTTGGGTACCCCTGGCTGTCCTGGAACTCAGTCTGTAGACCAGGCTGGCTCTGAACTCATAGATCTGCCTGCCTCCTGCCTTGCAAGTGCTGGGATTAAAGGTGTGCTCCACCACCGCCCAGCTGCAGTTGTTTTTAGTGTCCTAGCCTCAAGGCACAGACAGAAATGAGACTGGATCAGTGCACCATATGACCTCAGTCATGTGAGCACATCCCAGAGGAAGAGCAAGTGACCTCTGAAGCACTTAGACTTTTCCAGGTTTTGTTTTGTATTTTTTGAGGAATTGACCTTAGTCTTCTCCAACTCCTTGGAAATTTCTGCTCTGTTCTGCTTTGCACACCCATGTTTACTTGTTTTTAACCAGAATTACATACAGAAGCAACTTGTATGTATCTGCTTTATGGTACAAATCTGAATAGTACAAGTGAAATATTAAACTGTATTTGTTTTTAAAATATTTGTTTATTTTTATTTACCTGTGTGTGTGGTGCGTATGTGTGTGAGTTTATGTGCACCATGTGCATGCAGTTCCTGAAGAAGCCAGAAGATGGCATCAGAGACCCTAGTACTGGAGTTACAGACAGTTATGAGGTACCTGATATGGATGGATGCTAAGAACTAAACCCAGGCCCTCTGCAAGAGCATCAAGTATTCCTAACTTCTAAGACATCTCCTTGGCCTCTATACCAGACATTCTAAAATTGATCGTTCAAGTCAACCCTCCACAGCTCAAGTCTAGTGCTGTGTCTCCAGCCTGCATACTACCTGGCACAAACTGTCCCCGAAGATACTTCTAGCTTCTACAACATTCATGATAGCATTGAAGGTAATAGATGCAAACTTGGATCTGTAATTTGTTGAACAGTATGGATTCAGTTGTGAATGATGACTGTCTGGGGAGCAGAGTAATGGAAGTTTCCTTTAGCATTTCATGTTGAAAATGTATTTATTTAGCTAGTAATAAAGCGTTTAAAGGTTACGACTTGTGCAAGTGTTCCTTCACTATGACACAAATACATGAGCTAGTTCACTTATAAAGAAGAAAGTTTTCTTTTGCCTCGCAGTTCCAGAGATTTCATCAGCTGATCCCTTATTGCTTTGGGCCTGTGGTGGCACACGGTAGACCATGGCAACATGTGGCAGAGGAGATCAAGACACTTCATCGCCATGGAGAATCAAAGAGAAACACCCAATACTCCCTTGAAGGACCTGGCCTCAGAAAGATAACTCTTTTCCACTGTCACTTCTTCAAGTTTCCATCACCTCCCAAGAGTGCCAAAGGGTGGGGACCCAACCTTCAGCATCTGCACTGGGGGAGGCATTCTAGATGAAAACGTTCCAAGTGACTACCGAGGTGACAGTTACAAAACACAGTGGATACGTTTTAAACCACTGAATCATAGATATTTTCTTTTGCTTTGTTTGTTTGTTGTTGTTGTTTTGAGACAGGTTTTCTCTGCATATCCCTGCCTAACTGTCCTGGAACTCACTCTGTAGATCAGTCTGGTCTCTGGCCCACAGAGATCCGCCTGCCTCTGTCTCCCAATTGCTGAGATTAAAGGCATGGGTGACCATACCCAGCCAAAACCAATGAATCATGTATCTGCAAATAGCCAAAACGATAACTATTACTTAGGTATATGTGCTTCCACAACAAAAAGCAACAATCAGAAAACAGTAGAGAGCACCCTCCCCCTTACGAATAAGACAGAATGCCAAGTAGTGGATTTGAGTTTGCTCATCCTCTGGGCACCCAAAGAACCCATCACTTTTACTGCTTTGTCTTTCTTACAGAATCTCCTGTTCTGCCCCCATCTTTCATGTCCTTCCCGTTTTTTTCCCCAGATCACCTGTCGCCATCAGGGTCATGACTCAAAGATACAGAAGAAGCAATGCAGGAGGTTGTCTGTGCGTAGCTTAAACCAGGCTCTGGGAGCCTGATGCCCGGCCTATCTGCCTCCATACTTCATGATACTGGACCTTCCGGCTCCTAGAGAGGTACCTTTACCCCTTCTTCACCAATAGCGCTCACTCCTTGGATTTTGTGATTCAGCTGCTGAGCTGGCCACTTGCTTCCTGTAAGAGTCTTCCTCACTGTGAGCTCTCTGAGTCAGCCAAGTAGCTGAGATCATTCCTTACTTATAGCACCTTGGGGGGAGTTGAGCAGAAGCCACCAGGCACCCAAGCTGGGAACAGGCACCATCTGTTTCTCCTTTGACCTCCCAGGCCTGTCTCCCCTGGCTGCCCGTGATTCCCGATTCCCATCTCTGGAGTCTCTCGTGATGGAGACGTTGCCTTCGGAATCCCCACCTTCATACTACTTGAGATCAGGGCCTCGTGGCTCCCCAGCACCTCACTGTACCAGCCTCTGCCCCACTTCTCCTCTAGGCCGTGCTCCTCTTGTCCTTTTCTCTACATGCCTGCCCCGCCATTGTCCCCAGATGCAGATCTGGTCATGGCGGTCCCTGCTGAAGAAACACAGTTCTCATTGCAGCCCTACCCCTTCTCCCGCACCATCTCTCTCCCGTTCACCTCCATCCTCATTCCAACATCCTGAAGTTGATTGCCTTCCACGGTGCTTCCATTAGCCTCCACCTCTGCCCACAATTGCTCTTTCGGCCAGGAGAGATCACGTGACTTGTGCCTTGAATGGTCTGATTACAACTGTTGTTCCTGTCGCTACAGCAGCTCCCTTTATCATTCAGGGGAGCCCTAGTTTGGGCAAGGGATTAGGAGTCAGGCTACAGTTGCTCTTCATTCTTCTCCTGGCATGTCTTTCTCCCTCCCTCAAGATCTGCAGGAGTGTTAGAAGTCCTGAGAAAGGCATATCTTGCAAGGAAAACGAGTTGTATCTTCTATGTCTCCTCTGCCTTTTACATGTCACTATATATCTGTATGTACCAGGGTGAATCGTCATTCTTTTTATAGTGTGCATTTATTTAATTTTTATGTGTACGTGTGTGCGCCTTAGTGTATATATGTGCATCACGTGCAAGCAGGAAACCATGGACACAAGAGGCATCAAGTGCCCTAAAGTTGGAGATACAGACAGTTACAAGCCAGCCACGTGGGTTCAGGGAATTAAAACTGGTTCCTCTGCAAGAGCAGTGAGCGCTCCTAACCACTGAGCATCTCTCTAGCCCCATGTATCATGCTTCCACGTTCTCGTGTCTGTGTTCTCGGTTAGAATTTTTTCCAATCATTTATTTATTTACTTTTTGTGTGTGCATATGTGGAGACACACATGTGGAGGTCAGAAGATAACCTAAGTCCTGGGGATTGAACTCAGGGCATCAGGCTTGGCAGCAAGCACCTTTACCCACTGAGCCAGTCTCTCTTGAGTGTAACATATCTTTGTAACATGTTCATAAGTGTCCTTGGCATATGGCAAGTTGGTGCTTAATTCTTTCTGAATTTTCTGTCATAGGGGAGGAAGTCATAAATGGGTACAGAGTATCATATGTCCATTCGAGGAGGGTAACAATAAATTCAGCTCAGAGCTGCCTTCAGGAAGGGTTTTTTCTTTCTAATTTACTTATTTAGGTCAGGATTTTCTATATCCTGAAAGGGGCTCAAACTTGCTACATAGTCAAGGATTACTTTCAACTCTTTTTTGATGTTGTTTTGTTGTGTTGGAACAGGGTGTCTCTACATATCAACATAGCCCTGGCTGTCCTGGACCTCACTATAAAGACCAGGGCATTGAGCTCACAGAGATCCTCCTGCCTCTGCCTCCCAAGAGCTGGTATTAAAAACATATACCATCACGCCTCTGTGAGTTCAAGGCAACCTGGTCTACACATTAAGTTCCAGACCAGTCAGGGCTACACATAAAGATCCTGGCTCAAAACAAACAACTTTACTGTCAACTCTAGCCATCCAACCACTGCCTCATTCTCGTGGTGACAGTCAGAACGGTTCCCCTCTCTTCAGTAGAAGGCAAGGGCTCATAGCATCTGGAAAGAAACCTGGACATTCTCATCCAGATAGGAGCGGTCCTCTTCTTCCCTCACTTCTCTTTAACAGGGTATTGTTTTCAAATATTTGTTAACAAATATTTGTTAAAACCATCTCCCATTTCACCTTACTTTTCTTTGCTTGCTCAGGATAGCAACTTTACATATATCTTAACAATCTGCACTTCCTGGTTTTGTAATTTGCCTGTCTGTAATGTTGCTGGCCCCTCTACTGTCCTTGAGCTTCCAAATGTTCTTTTTGAGAGTTTTCTATTTTTATCTTAAATTTTTCTATAAATTTATAGTTTGCCTTTTCTTTTTTATCTAACGTGTGTTGGCCATAGCAAAGTTCATTTTTTATGTTTGTAATAAAAATATTAAATTTGTCTCTTTTTAGTTCATCATGGTCTATTATTTGGGTAACCAATTTTTCTTAATTTCTTTCTTTCTTTTTTCCTTTCTTTTTTTTTGTTTTTTGTTTTCCAAGGCAGGCTTTCTTTGTGTAACCTTGGCTGTTCTAGAACTCACTCTGTAGACCAGGCTGACCTCAAATTCACAGCAATCTGCCTGCCTCTGCCAGGATTAAAGGCATGTGCCACAAATGAATAGCCAGTATATATTGCAACTGGTGTTATGGTCATAAGGTATCAGTAAAAGATGACTCAGAGAATTTGCAAGGTGACTGGAGGTCATGATATGTAGGATTTTCACTGGGCTCTGGGTGATAGTGCCCACTACAAGATTTGGTTGAAAGGATGTAGGGTTGCTCTCTGAGTATCTCACAGAGGCAGGAAACTTCAGTGTAGAATTTCACGGCAAAGCGTGGTCTGATTTGGGCCGATTGCCACCATACCAGCTGCTTGAAATGGGCATGGACGTCGCTGTCTCCTGCTTAGAGATAACGGAATAATAAAGAGGACTAATAAGAGTTGTTTATGCCAGGTATTTATAGCACATGCCTGGAATCCCAGGACTCAGGAGCTGAGGCAGGGGGATCATGAGTCAAGGCCAGCGTAGGCTAGGTGGCCAGACGTAAGGTGAGAGAGAGAAGTTTCATGATCAATGTGTCCAACTTTTGGTGAAGTGGTAGCATACATCTTTGATCCCAGTACTTAGGAGACACAGACAGGCGGATCTCTGTGAGTTCAAGGACTGCCTGGTCTACAGAGCGGGTTCCAGAACAGCCAGGGCTACACAAAGAAACACTGTCTTGAAAAAAGAAAACAAACAACAACAAAAATGTTTAATTTTCCAAAATGACATTTTATTTATTTATTTTTAGGATTTTCAAGCTGGGGGTCTCAAATATCCCAGGTTGGGTTTCAATCTCTGTTCCTCTTACTTCTTCCTCCCAAGCAATGCGATTGCACATGTGCTCAACCATGCCTGACAAGGATTGTGTTTTAATGCTCATCTTTTAGTTTATAAAAAGGAACTTAAAAAATTCAGCCTTACTTGTAATTTAGTTTATACATAACATCCCCAAGTATTACTTTGAAGCTGATGAATTCCTTTCATTTTCGATCTCCTTCTCTTCCATCCCGAGTCCAGATGTGTGTTGCTGAGACAAACTACTTTCCAGAATTCACATACGTCTACAAAGAATTACATTTTTATGATTCCAAAAATGCTCAGCATGAAATAGGAAAGCTCATGTGTGGCAACTTGAGAGAATAATTTTTGACAGAGCACAGAAGAGAGTACTGGATTATGGAATTTCAAAAAGAATTCAATTATCTGTCAATTGCAAACACATCAATGGAAAGAGAGAACATAGCACTGGCCAGCACCGAGGGGAGCACGAACACAGAAAGGTCTACACCCACTGCTCCACCTGTGGCTCTGGTCATCGGCCCAGCACATCCTTTCCTGAATTTGTCTTCCCTCCTGCACACACGGGGAGCATGGAGAATGGACTCAGCATTCAAAAGGGATTCCACAAGACCAGGTGTGGCTGTATAGAACTAAAAATGTTGGCATTTGGGAGTCAAGAGGACAAGATAGAGGCCAGCTTGGGCTACATAGTCAGGTCAAGACCAGCCTAGGCTACATAGTGAGGTTGTATCAGAAAACAAAACCAGGCTGGGCATGTATCTCAGAGGCAGCTTAGTTGTCTAACGTGGTAGGCCTCCGGGGACTGGACCAGTGGTTTCCATTTCCCTGCCTCTGTGTCTCTCCAGTCCTTTGTATAAGGAATCCTTGTTCAGTCACCCTCTAGACATCTTTTGTCACGGATGACTCATTCCTTTTCCCCCGAAGGTGACTGTTTTGAGCTATTAGTCATCTTAGTGGCTTTCTCTGAATTCATCCCCAGGCACCTTACTGTTCACTTAAGCCTGGAGGGATTGCTCAGCCGTTAAAGCCTAGGCTCACAACCAAATATTTAAGTCACAGAGGTTAGGGCTGGAAGCACGTGCCAGCACAGGGTTCAGAAGAACGGTGGACATAATCTCACATGATTCTCTAAAACAAAGAAAAACTGTTAGGAGTTGTTCCCCGCAAGAGGTAATTAAACAAGTCAGTGGTTCGGTGGCACCTTAAGTCTATACATACATACATACATACATACATACACACACACACACACACACACACACACAATATGTGTGTGTATAGTGGTTTATTTAGTTTTATATTTATATTTATATTGGACTTTTATATGCAAAATGTTTTACACACAGTTTCAAATTTCTTTTAGGTGGTTGCTGGTGGCACATGCCTTTAATCCCAGCATTTAGGGAGGCAGAGGCAGGCAGAACTCTGTGAGTTTGAGGTTAACCTGGTCTACAAAGTGAGTTCCAGGACAGCCAGAGATACACAGAGAAACTCTGTCTCGAGAAAAAAAATCAAATTTCTTTTATATATGGTAGGGCTGTATGTGAATGAAGCTGTATATAGTTACTCAAATGCTCAGTTTCTCATCAAGCACTTCCAGGGTTTGAGACAGTCAACATGCACAAGTTTTCTTTAAATATGACCTTCTTAGAGGACTTTCCCTTCCTGTTTTAATTTGATCTTACAGTTTTTAAGCCTGTGACATATTAATGCCTGTGCTTTCCCTTTTATTTCCTAACTTAATTCCCTGTTTCTTGAATTCCATGGCTCCCCTCTGCTTTGGACTCCAGTTTGTTTCAGAAGGCAGACATCCTCGGCTACATGTTGGGAGAGAAGCATATGTAGAAATAAACTTTGCGAGTGCTCAAGATTTTAAAAAATATTTTATTTTTTAATTATTGGGGGTGGGGTGACCATGAGTGTAGGTGCACACAGAGGCCAGAAGGGGTCGACAGATGCCTGGGAGCTGCAGCTACACATGGGTTGTTGGTTGCCAGGTGGCTGCTGAGAATCAAACCAGAGTTCCTTGGAAGAGCAGCCAGTGCTCTTAACCACTGAGCCACCTCTCCAGTCCTGAATTACCAACTTTAGAATCACATAGCCCATTAGTTGTACAACAGAAGGTGTTTCTGACATATGAGCGCTGATGGTGACCATTGTCTAAGTTGTCTCTCCTGAGAGACTTAAAAGTCACTCACACCTATGGGAACCACCAAACCTTGACTTAGGTCTGTGTGTCTGATCAGTGGGTGACCTTTTGACATCAGTGAACACAGTTGCAAGTTCAGCTCACTGACTGACATACTCACAACAGGCAAATGTAGATGGAATTCTTTAGTGTTTGTCTTTGAACAGTTTACTTACTTCTTTGAGTGTGACATCCATAAAAATCATCCATGGGTGCTAATTTTGTTTTGTTTTGTTTATCCCTGACAGAGTCTCCTTACATAGTCCAGACTGGCCTAGAATTGCAGCCCCTCTCAATTCTCAGTGCTGACAGATAAACATGCATCCATATTGTCTCAATAACCAATTCCTTCTGCTAAATTCCAAAAGAAAGAACATAGTTGGGCCTGACTCAAAAGCAGAATCATCTTTTGTGATCAAAGCTCTAACCACTAACAAGACCGTTGAAATGATGATGAATCAAAAGAGGACACTAGAGTTTCCCAGAATCTCACATCCTAGACTGCTCCTACGTGTGACCCCAGCTCCAGAGCATGTGAACCTGTGCATCCTGTGGCCTCAGCTCCAGGGCATGTGTACCTGTGTGTGCTATGACCCCAGCTCCAGGGCACGAGTACCCTGCATCCTGTGACCCCTGCTCCAGAGCATGTGAACCCGTGCATCCTGGGACCCAGAGAGCTTCCCCCAACCAGGTGCCATGACTCACCTGTACGTCTGAGAAAGGAGCCCTTAACACTAGAGCAGGGTGTGTGCATGTTGTTTCCTTTATCAGTTGGTTACAACGGACTGTGCCAGCACTGTGGGTGGCTTCTGTTCACAACCTCTCCCACAATCCTGCTCCTCTCCTGAGTCCCACAGGTGACCTGTAGGATTTGCTTTCCCTGGATGTGGCTATCTGGAGATCCCAGCAGGACATGGGAAGTGGTGGTCAAATGAGGCTACGTATTTATCCACTGTGGGTTTCTCTCAGTGTGTTTGCTATGGGTGGAATGCTCAAGAAGACACCTTGGCACCCAGTTTGTGGCTAATCTAGAAATTCTTTTATTACCCTTTTCTCTCAGTGAAAGAAGCAGAATGCACTTTGCCTTCGCAATCAAGGCAGACATGGCCCCTGACTTGTCTCAGGCAGAATCAACTCCCTCTGTTAGCATACAATCCCTCTGGGACCTCATTGGGTAGTTCACAGTCACATTGATCCATGCCACCGACAGCAAGAATGCCTAGAACTGGACCTAGTGAGCAGACAAGAGTTAGGATATTGGTAACACATGAATGTCAAGGAGCAGAACCTAAGTCCTTGAAAGTCTTATGCTAGGGAAGTTCCAAGGGTCTTGTGGGGACATTTTTAAAAAGTGAGAGATAGTAACGATCTGACCCTAATAATTGCTTAGCAGTGTTTGGATTGTAGAGGCAACTGAAACCATGTTTTGACTTTGGCCCTAATCTAATTCCTGGGTACCATGAAACTACCAATTGTGAGTGGGAACAGAGTATGAAGCCCTCTCAGGTCCAGGATGCAGTACACAAAGTACATGAAGCCTGACCATCAGACTCCACAGAGGATGTGAATCTAGCAAGCAGAGGTGCCAAAACACCAAACCTATCACCTATTTTACTGATGACTTTTTTTTACACTTAAAAAGCAGCTTGGGAGGCTGGAGAGATGATGGCTTAGTGGCTAAGAGCACTGGCTGCTTTTATATAGAACCTGGGTTCAATTCCCAGCACCCTTATGGCACCGCACAACTGTCTGTAACTCCAGTCCCAGGAGATTTGAAATCCTCACATAGACATACATGCAGACAAAACACCAATGAATATAAAATTAATTAAATTTCAAAATAAAAAGCAGCTTTGGGCTATTAGAGAGCCGTGAGGAGTGTAAATGTCAGGCCCGGGGCCACAAATGCCTACATAATGTCAATAGCCCATTGTAAAGCTTAGATGGTATCTCAGAGGGAAGAGGGCTCCACCTCACCCATAGTGAGCATCACAGCTCAGACCCTACAACAGGATAGAGCAACAACAGAAGAGTACACAGTAATGTTTTAAATGTAGATTTTATGCAACACAGGGGCCAGAGAGATGTCTCAGCAGGCAATGACACTTGAGTCCAATTCCTGGAACCCATGCAAGGGTGGAAGGAAAGAACCAACTCCACAAGGCTGTCCTTTGGCCTCCACACAGCCTGTTGCCATGGGCATTCATCTTTAAATCCTGTGTAAGAACGCAGCATATGGTCACTTACCAGAAGCAGGATCAGCTGGGCTACTAGGGAAGCCAAAGAGGTGCACCAGCGAAAAAGTGTCTTCCATGCACTCAGCTGACAAGAATGAATGTGCCACGGGGGTATGGCAGCTGGGGTATGTTATTTAGGGGAGTGCTGAAGGAGCAGTGGTTTCTGACTGCTCCTGGGGCCATGGCAAAGCCACTCCCAAAAGTCCCGAGTCTGATATGGTCACACACCTCTGTTCACTTGAGGGGAAGAGCGTGTGTGGGAAAATAGTATGAGGCACCAACAGTCTCTAGGATACTTGAATCTACCTGTCTTACAGGCTTAAGTTGCTTTCTTGTGTTCCCTAAAAGCCAGTATTCTCCTGAGAGATGCTGTCACTCTCTCCTGAGTTCAATCAAAGTGACCAAAAGGCTGTGTGGTCAGGAGGGTCTTCTGTTTTATAAAAAATTTAGGGGGGAGATGTTGGGAGCAGTGAGACCCCAGATCCTGAATTTCTTGTAATCCTCTGATCTGAGTGCCTACAGCTGTTCTGAGCATGAGACCTTCAGGAGTTCCTGATGACAGAAGAGTGGTTTCTGGTGGGTTTGGCTAGGGCGTGGCTATCTCTATATAATCTGCCCCTGAACACAATAAAGGGGGCATTCTTGGGGAATTCGAGGATGACTTGTGTCGTTGTCTCTCTGTCTGTATGTGTTTGTGTATTTTAACCTCCTGCCCCTTGCCCGAAGCTCGGTAACAGGGTAAAAGCGCATCGAATGCAGACACGGGGGCGCGGTGCGTGGCAATTGGAGGTTCCACCAAGATTTGAACTCGGATCGCTGGATTCAGAGTCCAGAGTGCTAACCCCATACTCACATCATACATGTACACACAAAATAAAAATAGTGCTGGGACCAACTAAGCAGGAGATACTCTTAACCACTGAGCCATCTCTCCAGCCCTAGAAACTGTTTTTGTTTTGTTTTGCTTGAGACAGGGTTTCTCTGTGTAGCTCTAGCTGTCCTGGAACTCATCCTGTAGACCAAGCTGGCCTAGAACTCAGAGATCTGCCTGCCTCTGCCTCTCGAGTGCTGGGATTAAAGGCGTGTGCCACCACCGCCCAGACCTGGAAACTGTATTTTTATGGACAGTTATGCAGAGAACTATGATTGAAAAAACACAAGTCTGATCCGACGCTAACAATCTGGGGGACTTAGCAGAGCCTGTCTGCTCGGATTCAATGCCTGGGCTTCATTCCTTCACCCAGAGCAGGGCGGGGCTCCTCTGAAATGAGGCTCTTAAGATACAGGTTCTGGAGGACAGCCAGCTAACTTTTATGGCTGCTTTGGGAGGGAAGGGCAAGGGGAATTCTCTCTAGTTTCTAGATCTCTCCACAGAAACCTATGGCTTTTCAGGGACTTTCTAGAAGCTACTTAACACGGGAAGAGAAGAGTGGGCCAGATTTATTAACAGATCTGTGTACTAGGATGGAACCATCCAGAAAGGACCTGCTGAACTACAGCCCCCTCAGGAAAGGCCTGAAAGCGGGAACTTCAGGTCCTACAGCTTAACCACAGTAACTGCACCAGAGGCTCAGAGAAGTAAGGCAAAGAGCAGGCAGAGCCTGTGCCATTTCTGCACCGCCCCGACCCATGCCTCCAACCTCAGCCTCCAACCCAGGCCCTGGTTTAGCTAGAACTGAGTAACTTAACACACGTGACCCCTTCATGAACCCAGCACCGCCCTCACTCCAACCCATGTAGGGTGTTGTCAGGACTTGACAGGTTTGATTTTTTTGTCCTGATCAGGCTGAATAACATGCAGAAAAAGGAGGAAAACAAACATTACTATAATACCCTGGAGCACAGTGAACAAAATCCAAACAGTAGGTACGCCACAGTCGCAACTGATTTACTCCACAAATAAATCCCAAGGGCAAAAAAGGTTTCAGAGAAACACATAAATTAAAAGAAGTCTAGAAAACAGAATAATCCTAAGTGGCCTTTACCTGAACCCTTGTTTTTAGCTTACAAATTCTAAATGCCATTTCAAAATTGTAAAAAAAAAAAATTGCAATGCGATCAGTAGTTGAAAATATCAAGGAATTATTGGTCACTTTGGAAAGTGTGGTACTGGTATTTTGGTTATTTTAAAGTGATATATAGAAAAGTTTCTTGATAAAATGAGCTGGTAGCTGGGGTTTGCTTCAGAATAATTCAAAAGAAGAGGAAATGACTGCCGGCATGACTTACACATTGGGTACCTTTTGTATTATACTAGCCTAGCTTGTTTGGAATTTTCTGGAAGAGAAAAGAGCAGAGAGAGGGGGGAAGAGGGGAGAGGAGAAAGAGAGGTGGAGAAGGTGGAGCAAGTGGGGAGGAGAGGAGAGGGGAGAGAGGAGAGGGGAAGAGGTGGAGGTGAGGGGGAGAGGTGAGGAGGAGCTCTTTTTTCTTTGAGATTTGTTTTCCTTGTTTTCTCCTCTTTTTCTCGATCTCTCTTTGCTTGAGATCGCTCTCTTTAGAGAGAGGGGAGAGAGAGATTATAGATATATCTTTAGTAAGAAAAAAAGGGTCAGGTGACAGGGCCCTATCTGTGTTTCCTTGGCTGTCCTGGAAACTCAGTCTGCACACCAGGCTGGCCCTCAAACTCACGAGGCTTCCACCTGCCTTACTGCCCCCTGTTGAAGGAGCGGCAGGATTGAGGTCTGTGTCCCGCCACCTCGGCTAGCTTTGCCCAAATACTTACATGGAAACTGTATTCTTTTAAAACACTGCCTGGCCCATAGTTTCAGCCTCTTATTGGCTAATTCTCATATCTTCCTTTAACCCATATTTAGTAATCTGTGTAGCACCACGAGGTGTGGCTTACCAGGAGAGATCTTAACCTGCGTCCATCTCGGAGAGGAGAAGCATGGAGACTCACTATGGTGATTGCCTGAAGCGTCTCCCCACTCGTGCTACCCAGCATTCTGTTCTGTCTACTCTGCCTACCTAATTTTCTGTTCTCTTAAAGGGCCAAGGCAGTTTTTTATTAATAAAAGTAACACATAGACACTTCTCCATCATTTCCCCTTTTTCTGTTTAAATAAAAAAGAAAGGCTTTAACTTTAACATAGTAAAATTACATATAACAGTTATCAAGCAAGAATTACAGTTACAATATTTAAACCTATTTTATCTTTTATCATAACTAAGGAAAACTATAACTATTGAACCATTCTTCAACTCCATCAAAGACTCCAGAAGGATATAATATTACCTAAGTAAACAAGTCATATGCAACTTTCAAACTCTAGAAATGACAGAGACAACTCGCTGCCTGGACAGTCACCCAAAGTTCCTCTGTACCGTAGGGGCATCCATCTTCGGCCTTCAGGCCCATAGTGTCCAGCAGACATTTCCATGAAGCAGGAAATTCGAAAGACAGTTCAGTCACTTTCTGCTGTGTCCTGCAGAACGTCTCGCAGACTCTTTCATGAATCAGGAACCCCGAAGGACCATCTCACCTTTAGGCAAGTTCAGCAGTCCTCTCAAGTGTTGGGATCAAAGATGTGCACCACCACCGCCCAGCCTGGTGCTTTTCAAACTTTATGTGTCAACTGTGTCACCTGAGACTGTCCTCAGCTACAGACTGACTCAGTAGGCCGGGGTAGGGCCTAAGTTTCAGAGAGCCCCAGCACTACAGACCAGGCTGGCCTCGAACTCACAGAGATCCACCGGCCTCTGGGACTAAAGGCATATGCCACCCTGCCCAGCCTCAATTTTCAACCTCAATGGTCGAATACTCTAGTTTAGAGAAATTGTGTGTGACCTGACCATTTTTCAAAAAGTTCTTAGTATCCTCTAGAAATCTCTGCTTTCTGCTGGATTTTTCCTAGGTTACTTTGCAATAAAATGGAACTTTGGATAGCATCCTTCCCACAGATTTCACACTTGGTTGCTTCTCTGGGGAGTAGACAATGACAGGAGAGAACAAAATTAAATAGTCTAGACAAGGAAAAGAAATAAAATCTATTTCCAGTTCTATTTCATTAAAGGTGACTTGTTAGTCAGATGATATGTTAAAATTATCCAGAGTAAAAAAAAGAACCAGTCATTTTAAGAAACCCTTCCTTCTTTGTCCTTTAGCCTTCATGAAGGAATTACACCTGCAACTAAGTTCTAGGTGCTCAGCAAAGGAGACAGACCTTTGCCTCTAGCGCTCTGGGAAAGGTAGACGTGTAGTTTCCATCTTGTTAGGATCATCTTTATGGGTGTCTCCTCGTCATGTACGAAAGCTTTTATAGTTCACATTCTGGTGGAACTGCTAGCCTACAGGGACATGAGTACCCAGCCTTGCCAAATGGGACAGGAACATGAATACCCAGCCTTGCTAGACTCACAGTCAAATAGAACAGGCTAGGAACTAGGAACCGATGTCCTTGCCATGGGTGACTGACAGCCTGCGAATCTCTCTAGTCTCCTTTGGACGGCTGCCAGAGGAATTAGCCAAGAAAAGAATCATGAAACTGAATCTTGCTGAGTGGTTGTGGTCCATGCCTTATAATCCCAGCGCTTGGGAGGCAGAGGTGGGAGGATCTCTGTGGGTTCGAGGCCAACCTGGTCTATAGAGAGAGTTCCAGGACAGCCAGGGCTACACACAGAGAAACCCTGTCTCAAAAAGCAAAACAAAAAACTTAAGCCTTCACAAACCAAATGAATGGGCTTTCAAAACTGATCACTTTCCCATCACTATAGCCTAAGCAAAAGCATATAGCTAGCAGGGCTGGGCTTCCTTCCCCTAAGAATTCTGTGTCTATTTGCATTCTTCTGGTAACTTCTCTGCTCTCCCAGCCTGGTGACTTGGCTGCAGTCTTGAGGGTGGAAGCTTGCATTAGACTGCTGGTACCAAATAAGGAGATTCTTAGGAAATGACAGTCCTGTGCCTGGACTCAGCAAGCTGTCTAGATGATGTGCTCACGGGCTTGTCTTTGTGGCACCTGCCTGGGAGCTTCCAAGAGGCAAGACCACTTCCTGGTGGAGTTGCTGGAAAATACTTGAAGGAGACGCTAATAAACTTTTATCACCTGGGGCAGGGATACTACAGCGATTAGTTGACTAAAAGGCCTAGAAAAGAAGAGGTCCGAGAAAACACACCTCAAGGAAGAAGCTTTCTGTTCCAGGGGACTTAGAAAGCCTGGGGATGCTCAGAAAAGCCCTGGGAAGCCCTCCCAACCCCCTCCCCGCACTCCCTGACCTTCAAGCCATGCCTAGCTAAGCGCTGAAGCTGTGCCAGGACACAGGGCCATTCTGAAAGGAACTTTGTGCTGTGTTTTGTTTGTTTTGCTCCACATATTTAAGGAAATTTCTGGCAAATCCGGTCTACAAATCTAATGAAATAGGTTCTTCTAAAATGAGTTCAATTGCTGGATTCTGAATGTTGTAGTTACAGCCCTAGAAGCTGTGGCTGCAGCAGGAGGATTGTGAAGGAGTTTGAAGCCAGTCTGGGAGGCATAATAGAATCCTATGTGAACAGGGAACTCAGAGGATTCACTTAGACACAAGCAGCAATGATTTGGAGGAGAAATCCAGAGATGGCACATGACACTACCCAAAATGTCACAGTTCTAAAAAAAAAAAAAAAAAAAAAAAAAAAAAAAAAAAAAGACGTGCAAAGAATGTAAAATGAATGTCCATTCATGGGGAAAAGCAATGTTCGACACTTGCTTTGAGGAAGACTTACTAGCCAAAAACTTAAAACCAACTACTTTAACATATTTTCAAACAATCAAATCATTAAAAAGATCCAAAGGAAGTAAAACGGAAATGATGAAATAAATAAAACAGAAAATTTAGAATTTAAAAGTATAATAACAACAACGAATTTGACTAGTAGCTTTGAAAAGGACATTTGACCTGGGAAGGAAGAGAAGAGGAGGAGGAGGGGAAAGGGGGGGAGGGGAGAAAGGGGAGGGGAGAAGAAGAGGAGTAGGAGAACAAGAGGATGGAAGGAGGAAGAGGGGAGAGAGAGGAGAAGGAGGATCAGAAATTCAAGATCATTCTCAGCTGCAATACAGAGAGAATTGGAAGTCAAGGACTCTAAACCTTGTCTCAAAAGGAAGAAGAGGAAAGAGAGGAAAAAGTAAAGTGGTCTAAATGTTCTACCGAGCTTATTAGAGACTGGGAAAGGGAAAGTAAGGGAGGGCGGGTGGTGGATGGAGTCAGTTATGTTCTTCAGAACAACAGCCTCGCTGCTGTTCATGACAGACTGTTCAGGATTTCACAGAGCTAGGAGAGGGAAAGACTGAAGGCTGTGAACACAGTGCTGTTGAGGAAGTGGGGACATGGGTCCACAGGATACATGCATTAAAACATCACAACATGCTGGGCAGTGGTGGCACAGGTCTTTAATCTGGAGGCGGAGGCAGGTGGATATCTGTGAGTTCGAGGCCAGCCTGGTCTACAGAGCGAGTTCCAGGACAGCCAGAGCTGTTATAGAAAGAAACTCTGTCTTGGAAAAAAGGAAAAGAAAAAGAAAGAAAAGACAAGACACAAACAAACAAACAAACAAAAAATCACAACATATGTATGCAAACCGACAACAACCAGTTTAAAAACACAATACCAAGCTACAGTAATCAAGACTGTATGGTATTGGCAGAAGTATCGCGTATAGGTATGGTGAAAATTAAAACTCACAAAAAAAAAAAAAAACCACACCAGGTGCAATTTAAAAAGTGAGCTGAAGAGATGGCTCAACAATTAGGGCCACCAGTTTCTCTTCAAAGGACCCGTTTGAGTCCTAGCACCTACACTGTGACACACAACCACCTGTAACTCTAGTTCTGAAGCCTCTTCCACCCCTTCCCGTCCTACCCCCAATCTCCAGATGCCCATACATACATGTATACATAAATTTGAAAATCCTAGGCCAGGTATCATTGGCAAGCCTTTAAGTCCAGCACATGGGATTCCTTTCTTTTTTTTTTTTTTAAATGTTTATTTATTTATTATGTATACAATACTCTATCTTGTGTGTATGTCTGCAGGCCAGAAGAGGGAACCAGACCCCATTACAGATGGTTGTGAGCCACCATGTGGTTACTGGGAATCGAACTCAGGACCTTTGGAAGAGCAGGCAATGCTCTTAACCTCTGAGCCATTTCTCCAGCCCGGGATTCCTTTCTTAATTCGTTTATCTTATTCTTTTAAAGTTTCTTTTTAGGGACTGGAGAGATGGCTCAGTGATTAGGAGCATTTGTTGCTCTTGCAGACGGCATGGCTTCTATTCCCAGCACACATATGGCAGCTTACAACCATCTATAAGTGCAAGTCTGATGTCCTCTTCTGACCTTTGTGAGCACAGGGCAAACACGAGGTGCACAAACATGCATGCAGGCAAAATACACACATAAAACAAATAAATCCGAAATTTATTAAAATTAAAGTATCTTTGTTGGGTTATTTTATGCTGATCACCAACATCCATCTTCCTGTTTCCTGACTATGGATACGATGTGACCAGCAGTCTCAAGTCCTGCACCTAAGGCTGAGAGCTGCCTTTTCCCACCATGCCAGACTGAACCCTCACACTGTGAGCTGAGGTCAACTCTGCCTCCCTCCATTTCTTCTCGGCCTATTCACTGCAGCAACAGTAACTAGTAGGTTTTCTTTCCACAGTATCCATCCCAACTCCGACACTGTGCATCTAAACAGCCCACACTTGTTCTTGGTCCTAGCCCTGCCCTCCTGATATGCCTCTGTGCCTCCCTCCCTTCCTTCCTCAGATGGTTGCAGATAAATCCTTGCCTGTGAAGTCTTCTCTGGCCAGAGCATAATCCATGATGTCTTGTTTCTGCTTTCTATTAGCTCCTGCCTCCACTCCACTACATATCTATCTATCTATCTATCTATCTATCTATCTATCTATCTATCTATCTATCATCTATCTATCTATCTATCTATCTATCTAATCATATAAATAACATCACACTGTGTATCACCTGCTTTCCTTGCTGGAAGGTAAACTTCAAGAGCACAGGGATTTTTCTGTCATCTGAACCTACAGCAGCATCTCCTGTCACCTACTAGGTGACCAATAAACATGTGCTCCATTAAATAGTGAAAGCCCTGAATGTTGCTGGGAACCAATCAGCTGAGCAGAGTCATACCTCCTCACACACCAGCTGACTGTCCTGGCAAGACTGCAACTAGTGAGTAAAAATCCTGACAAGATCAAGGTCACAGTTAATGACTCCCGCACTAGGAATGGAGAGTTAGCTCAGTGGATAAGAGCACTGTCTGCTAGTCCAGATGACCCAACTTCAATTCCCAGCATCCACATGGCAGCTCACAACTGTCAGTAACTCCAGATCCAGGGAAGCTGACAGTCTCACAAGATGTATGTATAGGCAAAATACCAATGAACATAAAAAAATATAAGTAATGACTCCATACTAACACAATACAGGTTGGAGAGCTCATTTCCTGTTTGTTTGTTTTCATAGTTCCTGTAAGGATCTGTTCTGTCTCTTTAGGAAACAAGCCACATCCACTCCCCCTTCTGAGACAGGCTGCCTCTCCCCACCCCCCCACCTCTCCTCTTCCCCCTTTATCCCCCCCCCTCTTTCTCTCTCTGCTCTTCTCCCCTTCTCCCTTCCCCCTCTATAACCCCCTGAATAAATGCCCAACCTCGCTCTGCATGGTGTGCCTATCCATGTCTCTGTCTCTTGCCTGCCGCCTGTGCGTGTCTCCCTGCCCTGGACCAGCCACTGCTCCGGTACTTGCAGCCATCCCTGCCTGGGACTGGCTGCTCTCAGGGCCTGCTGCCTGCCACTTAGGGACCTGCAGCATTTCTGCTGCCTGCCTCCGCCGGGGATCCTGCAGAATTTTTAATTTTCCCATTACAGTTCCCTCTCTTTCCAGATATGTTTTGTGTAGATATTATGTTTAGCCCTAGGTACATAATGGTAATCCTATAGAGACAGAACCTCCGTGTTTACAGTATGGCTTTCTGAAGTCTATTCTGAGTAATCAGAGCACTGTCAAAAATCTAAGATCTTTTTCCTTTTTTTCCCCCCTCAGTTTTTTTGAGACAAGGTTTCTCTGTAGCTTTGGTGCCTGTCTAGGAAGTAGCACTTGTAGACCAGGCTGGCCTTGAACTCATAGAGACCTGCCTGCCTCTGCCTCCTGAGTGCTGGGATTAAAGGCGTGCACCACCACCACCCGGCTCCAGTTACTTTCTTATCTCTGTGATGAAATACCTAACAAGAAGCACATTCAGGAAGGGCAGGTTTATTTGGGTTCCCAGTTTGAGAGGAGCCCATCAGAGTGGGGAAGCTTTGATGAATGGGGAGTACTCCCTTCTCAACAGGACCAACCGAGTAGTTGTGTACTGTGTTTTGTGTGTGGATGGTATGTGGTTTTTTGTGTATATGTGGTATGTATATGGTATGTGTGGTGTACATGTGTTGTGGGCATGAGTGGTGCACATGTGGAGGTCAGAGGTCTCTGAACTCAGTTTCCTCCTCCCACTTTCACATGGGTTCCAGGGAACTAACTCAGGTCACTGATCCTGTGAGGCAGGCACTTTTCCCACTGAGACATATCACCAGACCCTTCGTCCCTTTTTCTTCAGCCTGGGTTCCCTGGTCACAGGATGACACTTCCTGCAATCAAGATGGGTCTTCTCTCCTCACTAAGAGCTTTACAGAATCACACAGACACCCGAGCTGTGTCTCCTAGGTGACTCCAAAGCCAGCTGATCTGATTAAAAAAAGAGCAATCATTAAAAGGGCACTACATACAGAAAGCAGAATTTAAGCATCACAAAAATTTTAAAGCTGGTTTGGAGGAAATTGCCGGCAGTACAATTCCATCCTCAGAACTTGAAAGCATGGCACAAATTAGCAGCATTAATATCTGACCAATGCTTTTGCTCTATGTTCTATGCTTCAGCTACAAATCCCAGGGCTAAAACTTTAAAGGGCTTTGGTATCAATTACCTTACAGAAATATTTTGATGTCATTGTGGTTCATTCTGATGACTATTGTCTGTTTCCAAAAGGAGCCTATTTGAGAATTTCCCGGCATCGCAGCAAATTTTAGCCAGGGGGATTTCTCTAATGGATAGAAAAGTTTTAATTTTTGCTCAGCGAGTATGACAGTCAAGATAATTCCCACCACATTCTTTTTTTTTTTTTTTTTTTTTTTTTGAGACAGGGTTTCTCTGTGGCTTTAGAGCCTGTCCTGGAACTAGCTCTTGTAGACCAGGCTGGTCTCGAACTCACAGAGATCCGCCTGTCTCTGCCTCCCGAGTGCTGGGATTAAAGGCGTGCGCCACCACCGCCCGGCTTTCCCACCACATTCTTATTGTGAAAATACAGCCCCATGCCTGAATGATGGCTTGAGGAAGAGACGGGATGCTGAACCCCATCTGCAGGCATCTTCTAGTGTCATGACAATCCCAGCTACTCACCATTTCAACTGACAAATGGAAATACACCTTGAGATTTTTGTTTTTCTTCGAACAGGGTTTTTCTGTGTAGCTTTGGAACCTGTCGTGGTACTCGAGCTATAGGTGAGGTTGGCCTCAGACTCACAGAGATCCACCTGTCTCTGCCTCCCGAGTGCTGGGATTAAAGGCCTGCGCCACCACCACCTGATTTACCTTGAGAAAAATTTTAAGAATCTCTCATAAAAAAATATTCCTCAAATAAAGTTGAAACAAGCATAGCTTACCACTGACTTATTTCCTCATGGAGAGCAGGTTGAATTATGAGCATGTTTTCTAACTGCCTAACGCCACAGCAGAATCAGCAAGATCAAGCCAGACATGATGCCTTACACCTCTAATCCGAGCCCTCGGAAAGCAGAAACAGGGCACCTCAAGTTCAGGCCAGCCTGGGATGATACTCTCTCAAAAGAACAACTGCTGCTTAAAAAAAAAAATCAGAACTGGGCAGTGGTGGCACACGCCTTTAATCCCAGTACTTGGGGGCAGAGGCAGGTGAATCTCTGGGAGTTAAAGGCCAGCATGGTCTACAAGAACTAGTTCCAGGGCAGGCTCCAACCAAAGCTACACAGAGAAACCCTGTCTTTAAAAAAAAAAAAAATCAGCACATTTACAGAACAAATCCAAGGTGTTTTTTTTTTTTTATAAAAAACAAATACAAAAAACAAACAAAAACCCAAAAAACAAAAACTCCAACCTCTAGCTTGGAGTGTTCAAAAAGACTGTACTAAAACTGTGTAGAATTCACAAAGAGAAATGAAAATGAGTTTATAAATCCATATCCCTGGAAAATCTTGCACATATAAGATCATTAGGGCTGGAGAGATGGCTCAGAGGTTAAGAGCATTGCCTGCTCTTCCAAAGGTCCTGAGTTCAATTCCCAGCAACCACATGGTGGCTCACAACCATCTGTAATGGGGTCTGGTGCCCTCTTCTGGCCTGCAGGCATATACACAGACAGAATATTGTATACATAATAAATAAATAAATAAGTAAATAAATATTTGGGGCTGGAGAGATGGCTCAGTGGTTAAGAGCATTGCCTGCTCTTCCAAAGGTCCTGATTTCAATTCCCAGCAACCACATGGTGGCTCAAAACCATCTGTAATGAGATCTGATGCCCTCTTCTGGCCTGTAAGCAGACACACAGACAGAATATTGTATACATAATAATATAAAATATAAAAAAAAGATCACTAAAGAAGCTGGGTAGTGGTGGCACACACCTTTTATCTCAGCACTTGGGAGGCAGAGGCAGGTGGAACTCTGTGAGTTCGAGGCCCGCCTGGTCTACAGAGTGAGTTCCACAACAGCCAGGACTATTATACAGAGAAACCCTGTCTCGACAAAACAAAAATAAACAAACACATACATACATACATACATACATACATACATACATATTCCTGGCTGTCTCCTGAATGAAAATACAGATCATGCATGTATGTGTGGCCGGTGGAGGTACTTTTCTTCTCGGTGATTTCCTGTCAGATATTTATAGTCTTTGACACTTTTCCTGGGGAGACACAACACAAATGTCTATTCACCCCAGAGAGGGAACTGACAACAGATCAAAGGAACAATACCACAGAAGTCCCATTTAGTGACTCACTGAGTTTATTGGGGTTAGTTACAGGAGTGTAGGTGAGGGTGACTTAAAGGAGCAGGAAGGACTCAAAGACAGCTGCATCTCTGAGCCCATCCCGGTGTGAGTGACAGAAAGCTGGAACCCTGACTCTCTGTATGGCCTGCAGGCAGCTCCACAGGTCAGGAAATCTCTTCCCGGCAGGTCAGCTGCTGTGAGCCTCCTGAGTAGTCCTTACTGATCGCACGCTGTTGTGGAGGAAGGGGCCTTATCCGTCTCATCAGGTCAAGGGACTTCTTGGCATTTTTTAGTTGTTTACTTTCAGAGTTTTAACAAGCCAACCATCAGAATGTCCTGAGTCTTTAGGATGTACTGAATCTTTTTTTTTCAGGAGTAGGGGGAGTATAAAGCATGGTTTCTCTGTGTAGCCCTGGCTATTCTGGAACTAGCTTTGTAGATCAGGTTGGCCTTGAACCCACCCGGCTTTAATTACTCTTAAAAGGCTCCAAAGCTACAAAGAAACCGTCTCAAAAAACCACACACACACACACACACACACACACACACACACACACACACACACACACACACACAAAAGCCGGGTAGTGGTGGCGCACGCCTTTAATTCCAGCATTGGGAGGCAGAGGCAGGCGGATCTCTGTGAGTTTGAGGCCAGATTTGTCTACAAGAGCTAGTTCCAGGAGAGGCTCCAAAGCCACAGAGAAATCCTGTCTCAAAAAACTGAAAAAAAATTATTTCTAATGATATAGTTTTCAATCATACATATTATTTACTCCCCTTATTGCTAGCATTTCAGTGACAGTTTTCTGGAGACACCGATTTTGTGTAGGCAACAGAAACTCCTCTTCCCGTCTTCGTGTGTGTGCATGTGTGACAGATTTCATGTGGCCCAGGATGACTCTGACTTGCCTGCAGCTGAGCATGACTTTGTACTCTTGATCCTGCGGTTCTGCCACCCCATTAAGGTGTGTGCCAACACAGCGGCCTCCTCCTCAGCTCTTACTTTAATTGTTTCTACTGTCTGGACAAAGGGCGAATCAGAAACAAGAGACAAGGTCCTCAAATAGGGCCTAGTGAAAGCCCCAGATACCAGACAGGCCACTTCCCACAGGCTTTGAATGTGTTCTCTTAATTGCCAATGTCTTTTGAAAAAAAGAAAACAAAATAAAGCAAACAAAATTTTGTTTTGTCTTATTTTTTTAGATAGGGTTTCTCTGTGTAGCCCTGGCTGTTCTGTAACTCATTCTGTAGACCAGGCTGACCTCAACTCAGAGATCCAGCTGCCTCAGCCTCCCGAGTGCGAAATTAAAGCCATGCAAACATACAAAAAAAAAAAAAAAAGCCATGCAAAAAAAAAAAAAAAAACCTTCTGGGGTTAGCCAGAAGGCTCAGTGGTTAAGAGCACTGACTGCTTTTGCAGAGGGCTCTGGTTCAATTCCCAGCACCCATATGGTGTCTCACAACCACCTGTATTCCAGTTCCAGAAGATTTGACACCCTATTCTGGCTTCTGTGGACAATGCATGCACATGGTACACCTACATACACTCAGACACACACACACACACAATTCTTTAAAAATCCTTCATAAGAAAAAAACACAAAAATATGCTGTACCGAGATACAAACGTCCCTTCATGACCTAAAGTGTTTATTTATGTTTTCATGCAGGAACTAAGGGTGTTCTTCATCCCTAGCCCAAAGCTGTGTTTTGGTCAGTGTTTTACCCAAGTCTGGTGGTACATGTCCTTCATTGTAAAAAGCCACCTTCGTGCTGTTCCCCTTCTTCTCCATAGCCACTGGATGGTTTTTTAATTTAAGATTTATTCATTTATTATGTATACAGTGTAATGCCTGCATGTGAGGACCTCTAGAAGAGCAGTCAGTGCACGCTTAACGTCGGAGCCATCTCTCCAGCACCCACTGGAAGACTGCTGTTTCTCCAGTTCAGTTGTGACCCACCACTCTGCCTGTTCACAAGCTTTTCTTCCGGCCCTGTCTTGACCAGTGTCAGTCTTTCACTCAGCCAGACTCACTGCGTGAAGCTTCCGGTTTGGCTCACTTCCTCCAATCCAGGAATATCAGCTTCCTTTGTACAACTCCCACAGTTGTGCTCTGTGTCTCCTATTCTGTTACTTGGCATAATGTGTGGGCTCACCTCTCTCTCCCACCAGGCTCCCTGTGGGGCCTTGAGGGCAAGGACCATGTTTCACGATTATAGTTTCGTCACTCAGTGCAGTGCCTGACGGAATCTAGATGCTCATAAATGGTGAATGAGATATGAATGCTCCCACTGTCTACATTTAATTTATTTCACTTTTTTTGCTTGTTTATTTTTGTTTTGTGTAGTCCTGGCTGTCCTGGAACTTGCTCTTTAGATCAGGCTGGCCTCAAACTCAGAGATCCGTCTGCTTCTGTCTCAGGATTGCTAGGATTAAAGGTAGGGTACCACCACTGACTGGCTATTCTTTAACTGTTTCAACATTTTTCTCATTCCCTTATGTCTTAATGACCTCAAACTAGCGATAAATTGATGGCGAGGAAATCAGGAAACGACTCCGGTTTTAAAATCGTACAAAGGATCTAGTGACACGGCTGTGTTTAAAACTGGCCAGGCTGGGGACAAGGCGAAGTGCTGGAGCAGAACACGTGTCTAGCAAACAAGAGGGCTTGGGTTTGAGCACTAGTACTTCAGAAACAACCAACAAGATAGTCAGGTGTGGTGGAACATGCCTTCAATCTCAGCACTGGGGAGGTGGAGGCAGGAAGAGCTTGATGAGTCTGAAACCCGGCTAGCCTGGTCTACATAGTGAGGTCTAGAACACCCAGGGCTATGCAGTGAGACTCTGTCTCAAATAAATAACTAAATAAGATACATGTAGTAAAAAAAAAAAAAAACTAATGCCTTATTGATGGAGAGCTAGCTCATTTAATGGCTCAACGGTTTAGGGAGGCTGAGGCAGAGGGATCACTTCAAGAGGTCAAAACTAGCCTGAAGCAATGTAATTAGACCCCTCCATATAATAAGATATGTGCATGCTTTACTCCTTCAGAGGAGATGCTAGATAAACAATTTCCTTTGGGAATTACTTTGCAGTGTTTTATGAAGTGAGGTACAGACCTAAGATATGACCAGAAATATAACTCCTACATATTCATCCCAAAAGAAAACATGTTCACAAAAACTTATGCAGTGTTATTAAATGAGATAAAAATAATATTTAACATTTCCATCAAGAGAAAAGTAAATTGTAGTGTATCTCACTTCATCTTACTCAAAAGACCAAGAAGTCACATTTCAGTCTAACCATATTGTGGAATACTACTTAGCAGCAGATCATGTTCAACTATTGACACACACACAACATAACTGAATCTCAAAAACCACTATGCAAAATAAAAACTCAGGGGGTTAAAAAAAAGCACATAAATTGTATGGTACTGCTCATCTGTACTGGACAACAACGTTTCTATAGCAATCAGGCTACTGAGAACAGGGGGTGGAGGGTGAGGGGAGGGCATAGCACTTTTCTATCCTACACCACGCCTTGGTCTCAATTCCCTAGCACTCTTGTTCATTTAAAGAAAGAAATGGGACTGGAGAGATGGCTTGGCAGTTATAAGCACTGACTGCTCTTCCAAATAACCCAGGTTCAATTCCCAGCAACCACATGGCAGCTCATAAGTGTGTGTAAATCCAGTCCCTGGGTAATCTGACACCTTCACACTGTTGCACATAAAATAAAATTAAAATTAAATTAAAAAATAAAAGAGAAATGAGAATATTTATGATTCTGGAGGGAGAGTGGATTGAGTAGAAGGGAAGTTCCAGGGATCTTGCGGGAGGCGACATTCTGTATCCTGTCTGCAGGGATTGATGAGGAAGCATAGTGTTAGTGCACGTAGGGTCTGTACATTAGCATAAGGATTTTTGGAACTCTTAACTATATATATGCATGTGCATATACACAAAGGAATGCTAACATGAACACACACACACTGAATTCAACTATCTACAGTAGACAAAAAAGACAATGGGTAAAGTCTAAAACAATGGACCAGTGCAAAAACATGTTTAATTCTGGTATTCATTTTGGTATACTATTTTTATTTTTTTTTGGTTTTTCGAGACAGGTTTCTCTGTGTAGCTTTAGAGTCTGTCCTGGAACTAGCTCTTGTAGACCAGGCTGGCCTTGAACTCACAGAGATATGCCTGCCTCTGCCTCCCAAGAGCTGGGATTAAAGGCATGCACCACCACCACCTGACTATTTTTATTTTTTTAAAAAAACTCTTAGGCTAATACTAGTATTATTTTGATTACACTCAACCCAAATCAACTAAGGCAATATGTTAAAAAACAGAAAAATTGCTGGGTAGTGGTGGCACACGCCTGTATTTCTGGTACATGGGAGGCAGAGGCAGGGAGATCTCAGTGAGTTTGAGGCCAGCCTGGTCTACAAAGCAAGTTCCAGGACATACAGGGCTGTTACACAGAGAAACCCTGTCTTGAAAAACTAAACAAACAAACAAAAACAGAAAAATTGGGCCAGATGTGGTGATGCCCATCTTTAACCTCAGCACCCAGGAAGTAGAAGCAGTCAGATCTCTGTGAATTCCAGGCCAGTCATAACAACATAATGAGACTCTATCTCAAAATCAAACAAAAATTGCTTTGGGAATAAAACTTTGCTATGAGTAAGATAAAAATTAGTTAAAAGTAACTGAATATAATCTGGTCACAGATTTTAAAATTTGTTCAAATATTTGAAGCCTCTTTTTAAAGTCCTGGCTAATTAGATCATTCACGATTTTCTTTTTTCTTTTCTTTTTTTTAACCAGGAAAGCCTGAGAAAAATGTACCAGGCGTGTATTTAATTTGGCCTCTGGAATCTCATCCATTTAGCTGAATGTTTCACAGGATATTTATCTTTCTGCCTTTTTTAAAAACATTTTTATTGTACTTATTGAGCTCTACATTTTTCTCTGCTCCCCTCTGTCTCTTCTCTCCCCCAAGGTCACCATGCTCCCAATTTACTCAGGAGATCTTGTCTTTTTCTACTTTCTACTTCCCATGTAGATTAGATCTATGTAAGTCTCTCAGCGTCTGCATTGTTGTCTAGGTTCTCTGGGATTGTGGTTTGTAGGCTGGCTTTCTTTGCTTTATGTTTAAAAACCACCTATGAGGGCTGGAGAGATGGCTTAGAGGTTAAGAGCATTGCCTGCTCTTCCAAAGGTCCTGAGTTCAATTCCCAGCAACCACATGGTGGTTCACAACCATCTGTAATGGGGTCTGGTGCCCTCTTCTGGCATGTAGACATACATACAGACAGAATACTGTATACATAATAAATAAATAAATATTTAAAAAAAAAAGCCACCTATGAGTGAGTACATGTGATAATTGTTTTTCTGTGTCTGGGTTACCTCACTCAAAATAATGTTTTCTAGCTCCATCCATTTTCCTGCAAAATTCAAGCTGTTATTAGTTTTTTCAGCTGTGTAAATGTACCACATTTTCCTTATCCATTCTTCAGTTGAGGGGCATTTAGGTTGTTTCCAGGTAATGGCTATGACAAACAAAGCTGCTATGAACATAGCTGAGCACATGTCCTTGTGGCACAGTCAGGTTTTTCATACACTCTGAGACTGGGCTTCAGTGTCACTACAGAATCTTCATGGTAGCTGTTTATCTTCTAACATGAATTAATGCGATTTCAAACAGCCGAATCTAACCATGCTGGACACATCATTCAATGGATTTTACTAGTTTATTACTGGGGTTTATTAGTAGGATATGATGGTTTTCACAATTCATAAATATCAAGGAGACTTGGATTCAAGCAGAAGCTGAGGGAAGCGAGACAGCTCACTCTGGTCATCTCATTGCCAACTCTGTCTTAAAGGTACTCAATTCAGAGTAAAGATCAGAGACATTCATTCTAGCTTCCTGGCTGTCCTAGCATACTGAGAGTCTGGCTTCTTGTTTTGCTGACAGTGGGGTTACCTTCCCACGAATGCATACTAGGGACAGGATTAATATCTCCAAAATTAAATGGGGTACCATTGCATAAGAGGAATGGACCCGAATACCGATTTTTAAAAACGATATCCATCTCTCAGAAGTCCTTGTTTATTACTGGAATGTTTTCAACACCCAATTCGGCTATGACAGTAAACTGACTGATCTAATGACTAGGAATGCTGCTTCCAGTATAACGACTGATTAAATATCCTCATCTACAATCAGGGAGGCAGTTAGGAAGGGGAAGAAAAGAAAGGAGGGTAATGGGAGTGAAAATGATCAAACTATGTTATCTCACACATGCCTGTTTGAAAAGATCAAAATGAAACCTAGTACACTGTACAATAAATGAACGCTAAACAAATACGCGAGTGTCTTCACAGGCTCAAACTACAGGTATGAGAGGAAAGAAAGCCAAAACGAAGTTTTTGGTGAGACAGCGTCTCACTATATTGCCCTTGCCTCCCGAATGCTGGGATTGTGAGCATGCGCACCACGCCCGGCTTGCCAAAGTTTTAACCCAATAGATGCGTTGTTTAAACACATCAGGGGAAAAACTTGAAAAAACACACAAACGGTTTTTGTTCACACGTAATTATTTGCCTACGCGACTTAACAGACCCTACAATCACTAAAACTCACTGCGCCGCAGAACGTAAATGACTTCTGGCCAAGAGGTAAAGGGAGCGATTGCTACGTCACATGACGCACCGGCTTGCGTTGATACGCTCCGGAAGTAGCGTCCCTCTGGACGCCAGCGAGGGTCCCATTCCGGGCTGTCTAACATAATACCTGTGTGAGTTTGGGTTAGCCAGCTGCCTTTAGTCTGCGCAGGGGAGAGCGTTCTCACAGCGTCTCCAGGTTATCATGGTGACGCGGTTCTCTCGAAGAGCCTCGCAGGCCCGGCGTTTCTCTTCAGGCGGTGCCGCGGGCAGCCCGCGGTCCTTGTAAGAGCGCGCGGCCCCGCCCCCTTCCTTTCGGCCTCGGTAGCCATCTTTCAGGTTGGTGGGCGCGCGTGGCTCTCGTGGCCTTCGCTCCTCACAAGCTGCACGAGGGGCTCAGCTTGTGGAGGCTGCGTGTTAGGGTCGTGGGGAGACTGTCTGGAGGCCATTGGCTTGGGTGGTGGGTGGCTGGGGCTTTTATCCGGAGAAGCCGGGCCTGGCTCAGTCGTGGTTGCCGGGCGTCCGCCTAACCCTAGACATGAGCATGTGGTGTCGGGTTAAGGCTTAAAAGTCGCAGTGGGTCTTAACGAGACTTGGGTGTGTGCAATCCTGGACTTAGCTCTGGCGAGGAGGAGTCCCGCCGAGTCAGCCCGGGCAATGATGTGAAGGAGACTCCCTCCTCGGGATGCGTGAAACAGTTCGCACTTTGCAAATTTGGCCCTAGGAGACGAGCGTAGGAAGGGACGGTAACCTTACGGCTGCCACACCGATGCGTCTAACACCTCATGCTTTGGGGGTTCCCTTGTGGCTCGGAATAATGATCAGAAGTGGCAGGCAGTTATGCTCTAAATGACTGAAGTTACCCAAAACAGTTGGTTTGTTGGAAAACAAGATCTGACTCTAAATACCTGTAGTGGGTAAGATGGTGCTAAACTAGCTGCCGATTGAGTACTCTCCCTCTTCCCAGAGCCGCTTGGGGCTCTTTACAGGTGTTACTTAGCATGAATGTTTGTAAAAATAGAAAATTATTTACAGTTAGGAATGTCAGCCTAACTAGGTCTTTATAGCAGGAATCGTCGAGGCTTGCCTTAGATTTACCAGGGATCTGATTCTCTGTACATCTAATTCATTAGCAAATGGGAGTGTAGAATTAAGAGATTTTTTTTTTTTGGACGGGAAATTAAGTTAATAAGGATTAACTTACTAGAAAAGTGTAGGCTTGAGTTCTGTGGTCTCCAACCACAGAAGTTATCCTGGAGTTGGGGGTTGCAGTGTCCTTGGCCTTTTAGACGGTTCTACCTGTGGATGTGTTGTGGTATTCATTGGTGTGTACTGTATTCTAGTAGGAAGGTGTTTTGGCTTGAATTTAAACATCCAGTCTTGGTTTTAATGGCAGAATTTTATATTTTAAAAAAAGCTTTCTATTTAATCCATGAGGAATCATGGACACCCATTTACCATCCCAGCGCTTGGGAGGCCTAGACGGGGAGATGCTGAGTTTGAGGGAGCCTGGTGTGTGACAAGATTGGGGTGTGTGTGGTGGTCCAGCTTTTTATATTGTTCATTGATGAATTTTAAGGGGTTAGTTGAGAACATTAAATTGTTATTTGACTGCTAACTTTTCTGGTTTCAGTAACTCGCCAAAATGACAAACACAAAGGGAAAGAGGAGGGGCACTCGCTATATGTTCTCTAGGCCCTTTAGGAAACATGGTAAGTGGTATTTGTGTTTTTGTTTACTTGTGGTTAACAGCATGCACCTGCATTCTGTCCTAAGTGAAAGGATGGATCTCATAGTCTGATAACTTCCGTGTTGTGCAGGCTTAACCCTGGAAGGAAGTATTAGCCTGTAGCCTGTCCGTCTTCGACTGGCAGTGCTTATAATGAGAAATTATCCGTTATACTTAATCGGACTGCCAAAGATTTGTGCTTTGTGTTGATAACTAGTACAGCTATGGAAGTGGTCCTTGTAGCTCTAGACATTATCTTGATGCTTTTTTCTTTTGTAGGAGTTGTTCCTTTGGCCACGTACATGCGCATCTACAAGAAGGGCGATATTGTAGATATCAAGGTAAATTAGAGTGGAAGAAAAGTCAATATTAGAAGTGAGGGACTAGGCCAGGCGGTGGTGGCATATACCTTTAATCCCAGCATTAAAAAGGCAGAAGCAGGCAGATCTTGAGTTAAAGGCCAGTCTGGTGTACAAAGCGAATTCCAGGACAGCTGGGGCTACACAGAGAAACCCTGTGGGTAGGGGGAGAAGTTAGGAACTAGCTGGGCAGTGGTCATACATGTCTTTAATCCCAAGACTAAGAAGGCAGAGGCAGATGAATCTCTGGCTCTTCAAAGCAAGTCCCAGGACAGCCAGTGCAGTTAAACAGAAACTTTGTATTGAAAAAAAAAAAAGTTAGAGCTGTTGATTTAATGATTTGAATTTAATAATACAAATGGGAAAAGGGTAAAAGATGAACTTTAAAATTAGTTGAGAATGCAGGGAGCCTTTGGTGGCACATGCCTTTAATCCCAGCACTCAGGAGGCGATTGACAAAATGGGTCTCTTGAGTTTGAGGTCAGCCAGAGCAACATAGAAACGTCTTGAAAAAACAAAACAAAAATAGTGCTGGGATTATGCTTTTATTCTCAGGATGCAGAGGCAGGCAAATTTCTTGAGTTAAAAGACAGCTGGGGCTATACAGTTAGACTATATCTCAAAGAGATAATAAAATTTGCTGTTATAGTTACTTATGAAAATCCCAGTGAAGGCTACACTTTGAATAGTTGGGTATGCTCTGGAACTTAATGATGATTGTCAATTTGATTGCTTGATGCAATGTGAAAACCACATTTCACCGGCTCTGAGAGTTCTTGAGTTGCCATTTAAAGGGAGCCTTGCTTACTTAAAAGGATTTGAAAAAAGGAATTGCTGTAAAAAAAAATACTTTGTCTCTTGACTAGGGAATGGGCACTGTTCAAAAAGGAATGCCCCATAAATGTTACCATGGCAAAACCGGAAGAGTCTACAATGTCACCCAGCATGCTGTGGGCATCATTGTAAACAAGCAAGTTAAGTAAGTAGAATGCTGTTGTTTGTGACTAAGTAGTCGGTTACACACCCCCTTTCACTTTGCCAATTGGACTTAATGTCTTCATTGGCCATTCAAGTGGGGCAAAGGAAATAACCTTTTAAAACTCAGGCAAACTTAAGTGTTTGTCTTGTAACCTGTCAGGGGAAACATTGACATTCACTGAGAAGTCTGGAGTGGTTGGTGCTCGGATGTCGGTAGTATTAAAAGTTCATCACAAGCGTCATTAGCCTGGTTTGGTTAAGTTTCAGACCGTGCTCCTCAGAAGAGTAGCCTTAAAGTGTGCTCTTGGGCCTCTTCCCTTTGGGTGAGAGCAGTTGACACAAGCGTGAGTGTGGTGCTAACTCACTGTCGGAACAGTGTACGTTCTGTTGGGTTTTGAATGAAGCACTTAGAAACTTACTGGTCTTTCAAGGGGCAAGATTCTTGCCAAGAGAATTAATGTGCGGATTGAACACATCAAGCACTCGAAGAGCAGAGACAGCTTCCTGAAGCGGGTGAAGGAGAACGACCAGAAGAAAAAGGAAGCCAAAGAGAAGGGCACCTGGGTTCAGCTGAAGCGCCAGGTAAGAGTCCTACCTCTATTTATTTATTTGTTTATTGCTATTAATGTTGAGGAATCTTTAAAACTTTGCTCCCTTTAAATGTAAGAATTGATTTCAAAGAGCACTTTAAAATTTCCCATAATCCTTTTCTTTTTTCACCAGCCTGCTCCACCCAGAGAAGCACACTTTGTGAGGACTAACGGGAAGGAGCCTGAGCTGCTGGAGCCCATTCCATACGAATTCATGGCCTGATGTACAAAAAGAAATAAAAGACCTGGACTGTAAAGGGTTTTTCTTAAGTTGAAGTCTGGTGTCTTCTCCCTGAAAGAAAATGCTGATTCACTGTGTCTTTGCTATTCAGATTTTACTAATTTTTTTTCTGCTAACTGATGCATCTTAGTGTGTTGGAGATACATTCTTTTTTTTTTTTTAACTTTCTTTTTTTATATTTATTTATGTATTTATTATGTATACAATATTCTGTCTGTGTGTATGCCTGCACGCCAGAAGAGGGCACCAGACCCCATTAGAGATGGTTGTGAGCCACCATGTGGTTGCTGGGAATCGAACTCAGGACCTTTGGAAGAGCAGGCAATGCTCTTAATCTCTGAGCCATCTCTCCAGCCCCGGAGATACATTCTTGATTAGAAAAATGGCAAGATGTTCAAAATCACTGGGCGGGGGAGTACATGACATAGAAAAACTAGCGAATTAGGCTAGACGGTGCAGTGCTAATCCTTGCACTTGGAGGCTGAGGCAGGAGCATCTTCAAGACCATCTTGAAGCAAAAAGATGACACTGTCCAAAGTGAGGTGCCTGTCAGGGTTCTGTGTGTATGTAGGTCAGGTATGGTTCCCTGATGGTGAAGATGGTGTCTTATAGCTGTATCCTCCAAAGGGGCAAACAAAACTTAGGCCAGAGGAGAGAGAAGGGTTGAAGTATGACCTGGACAGTTTGCACTGGTTGGTGAGAAGCCCTGGTCCTTTTCCTAACCTTCCCCCCAAAGCCTCACTTCTTTACAGTGGGTACTGAGTCCAGAATGGATTTTGAAGGGTCAATTTAAAGCCATGAGAGTCACCTTATGAGTAGCAAAGTCATATATATGTCTTTGACCCCATTTTAAATACTTGAAGTAGCTGGGAGGTGGTGGCTTATGCCTACTGGGCGGATCTCTGTGAGTTTAAGGCCAGCCTGGTCTAAAGAGTGAGTTCCAGGACACTCCAAAAACTACACAGAGATACTCTGTCTCTAAGGGGGGAAAAAACCTTAGTACTATTGTCAACAAAAAAGACAGGACAGCCGGGCGGTGGTGGCGCACGCCTTTAATCCCAGCACTCGGGAGGCAGAGGCAGGCGGATCTCTGTGAGTTCGAGACCAGCCTGGTCTACAAGAGCTAGCTCCAGGACAGGCTCTAAAGCTGCAGAGAAACCCTGTCTCGAAAAACCAAAAAAAAAAAAAAAAAAAAAAAAAAAAAAAAAGACAGGACAGTATATTAATTATTCAGAGGATGGTGGCCTATGATAAAAGCAGTAGAACAGATGGTCAAGACCCTGCCTTGCCCAGAGCTGCTGCTAATCCATGATGCTTGCAAGCAGGTGGATTGGCCACCTAGCTGGTGCACTCACCTACCTTACCTCAATAGCAAACACAGCAGCCAGGAACTCTTATGGAGCTCTGGCAAAACCCTTTATCTTTTGTGTTCCCGCTGCAGGAAATCAAAACCCTGGTTGTGAGAAATCTGAGAACTGGTTTTTGTTTTGGAACAGTATGTCACTATGTACTAGCCCTGGCTATAAAGTTGCTTGCTTCTGTTACAGGAATTTAGCAGTGTATCCTAGGTAGATATTAGAACAGCTGTTTTTTCAGAAGTGCTTTGGCCTTTAAGAATCTTTGTAGAAAATAGATTATTTTCCATGATCTGTAGAATTATTTTAATGGAGCATTACAGTCATCCCTTGACTTAGGTCACAAGACGCCTCAGGTACACCTGAGACTTGTTATTGTAAATGATACATAAGGACGAGTCAGAGGGGCATGTGATACTCTCAGTGAATTAGGGACCTTGTCATGAAATATTTTCTAACAATAAATACCCTTTGTATGGCTGTTTGGGCTTGTGTCCATCAGAGGCCGCACCTTCCTGATGCCACAAAGGCCTTAAACTTTCATTGAATACCTTCTTCAACTAGCACTATACAGTGCATCCTAACATTTGACCCCATGCATACCCAGTAAGGTATTCAGGTCACAGCAGCCAGCTGGGAACTACATTTTGAAGTATTTTAGATTTGTATACAGGGAAGCTATTCTGCACTCAAAAGCTGCCTGGCACTTGAGTCTGGAATAGGAGTATGACCTAAATGGACTTTAGAGAAAAGCTGAAGACCAAGACACTAAATACAACCTGGAGAGCTCCAGAAGGGTGAGCCTGGATAGAGCCCTGGCCTCTGATCCAGGCCATTCACCTGCCTCTGCTTCCCCAGTGCTGGGATTAAAGGTGTGCGCCACCACTGCCTGGCTAGTACCAAAGTTTTTGACGCTCTGTTAGGGTACGTTATTTCATCCTCATTGACAGCTTGTGATATGTGAGGGCTGTGTTTTATGCATAAGTTAACTGCAAGAATATGGCAGAGCTGAGCCTTGACACCAGTATGCACCAAAATTACTTCAACACAACTTGACTCCAGTAGCAAATGTGTATGAGTGACCTTTAAAAAATAACAGACTGTCTGGGCAGTAGTGGTGCACGCCTTTAATCCCAGCAATCGGGAGGCAGAGGCAGGTGAATCTCTTGAGTTCGAGGCCAGCCTAGTCTACAGAGTGAGTTCCATGACAGCCAGGACTGTTACCACATAGAGAAATCCTGTTTCAAAGAACAAAACAAGGATTGGGGACTTTTGGGTTTTCGAGACAGGGTTTTTCTGTGTAGCCCTGATGGTTTTGGAACTCACTTTGTAGACCAAGCTGGCCTTGAATTTACAGAGATCTGCCTCCTGAGCATTGGGATTTAATCCTTTAAGGTGTGTGCCACCGCTGCCTGGCCAAACCGTGTGTTTGGTCTTATTTTCTGCCTTGCTTTATAAGACTTTCTGAAGTCTGGTTACCATTTTGCTCATGAATACTTGGGTTTGTTCGATCCTCCTGTGATGTGGGAAAAACGAGATCTAAGACAGTGCTTTGTTCTTTCCCAGAAAGTCTGGCAGTCTTCACTTTCTGTTGCCTTTTCAATAACATGGCACAGGGGCCAGAATGAATGATTCCTGAAGGTCCTTGTGCCCTTACAGTCTATGATTTATGATTTACCCTGACTCGAAGAGAAACTTCCATTCAGAAAGGGTAATGGAGTTGACAATGAGGAAAGGAGCAACCACCAGCAGAAGTGATTAGCAGTGGTTCTCAACCTTCCTAATGTTGTAACCCTTCAGTACAGTCCAACCATAAAATTATTTCTTTGCTATTGTTATGAGTCACAAATATCTGATGTGCAACCCCCCCCATTGCAGCCCAAAGGTTGAGAGCCATTGGATTAGGGGCACTGTTATTTTAAGGACATCTATTCAGAAAATTCTTTCCATTTGGTGTACAGCACAACAATTTCCTAAAACAAATGGCCAAGCTATGAATATGCGTAATCTTTAACGATAAGCTTCTTCACAGTTCTGGGTAAAAGAATGTGATTTGCTGATGCTTGAGTTATTTTGGCAAATGATTAAGAAGGGGACTGGGGAGATGGCTCACTGGTTAAGAGTACTGGCTGCTCTGGCAGAGGACCAGGTTTAGTTCTCAGCACCCACTCATGGTGGCACAGGACCTTCTGTAGGTCCAGTCCCAGGGAACCAGTGCCCTCTTCTGGCCACTGAGTGTTCTACGCAAAAGTGGTGCACACCCATAACATGGAGAAAAAAATACAAGTTGAGGGGGGGGGGCTTGGTGGTTCAGAGCATGTGCTGTTCTGCCAGAGGACCTGAGTTCAACTCCCAGCACCTGCATAGGCAGCTTGCAGCTGCCTCTAACTCCAGCGCCAAGGGGATCTGACACTGTTGGCCTACCCAAGCACCTGAACACATATACATCAATTTAAAAAGGATGTATCTTTAAAAACTGAAAAGAAAAAAAAAAGCTGGGCTTTCCTGGCTGATGCCTTTAATACAATATACAGTACCATCACTGGAGGGCCAGAGACAAGCAGATCTCTGTGAATTCGAAGGCCACCCTGGTCTACAGAACTAGTTCCAGGACAGCTAGGGCCACACAGAGAAACCCTGTGCTGAGAAAACAAAACAAAAATAGCTTTCTCTAAGGGCTTTTACCAGCATCAGTTATTAAGACTTTGCAAATTTGGCAGAAGAAAATGTAAATGAGTTTGGATTTTGTTTACTTTCATCTTTGCAATTTGTGGGGGGTGGAGGCGGGCTTTCTGACCATTATTGAAGTGCCTTAATTCTTCAGATGGTTTTTGGTTTCATGGTTTTGAATATCATTTATATTCAGACAGTGACCCTGACCTACAAAGCCCTCCACCCAAGCTGTGGCTTTCTGACATTTTCCTTGTGTGACTTCTAGCCCAGAGCTTGGATTTGGTTACTTTTCCCTTCCTTGCTGTGCCTTTGATATGCCAGGCACACCCTTCTTCAAAGCTTTTGTGCTTGGTGTTTCCTTTGCTGGAAAGCTTGTCCTACATAGATGCCTGTGGTCTGTCCCCTGTCCATATTCAACCTCTGCCCAGATTTTGTCAAGACTGTCTCTTAATGGCCTATAAAAATAGCAAGCTCCTTTATCATTTTTTGTTCCTTTATAGTATTTATGACCCAACATATCTTTGGGGAGTCTGAGTTTTTAATCAACTTATCATTTGCAGTTTCCTATGAAGGTCAGGAATACTTACTGCCGTCAACAGAGGGCAAAGAAGACCCTGCCACACAACCCTGCTGAAAGCTGTGACAACCAGAAAGGTAGAGAAGACAGGCCAAAGGGCACTAGGAACGGAAAGGAGGACACAAAGGACAGTTGGTGGCAGGACTCTTGATCCTGGCCGCCCCATCCCCCATAGTTTATTGAGGATGCAGTGAGACAGCAGTGGATTGGACAGTAATGGAGTTCTGCCTGCAGCTTTCTGCCCTCACATGGTCACGGATTCTTCTGGTCCTGGCGTCTTGGCCCTTTCCACTTGCCCCTTCCTTGACTTCACCTCCAGACTTGGGAAGCTTACAGCAGCCTTTCCTGTGCCTTCCCAGTCCTTTTGTAGCTAAATCTGGTTGCCCACTACAAATCTGGCTTCCACCTCCACCATTCTGATGCAGCTATCCACAGAGGCTGCCAAAATTCTGCTAGTTAACACATTTGGAGACTTTTTCAAATTAATTTTTTTATCTCCTTAATACTTGGCAGACTGACCAGTTTTCTTTTCCAGGGGCTCCTTGCAGCCCCACCATGGGTTGCTTTTTTTTGGTTCTCTAACTATCGTACCAGTCACCTATGAACCTGCTGAAAATGCAGACCACACAGGGCATGGGACACACGTTTAGTCCCAGGTCTCGGGAGGCAGAGGCAGATGGATCTTTGAGATTGAGGCCAGCCTGGTCTACAGAGTGAATTCCAGGACATCTAGGGCTACACAGTTGAGACCCTGTCTCAAAAATAAAAATCCTATCAAAAACAAAACCAAAACAACAAGGAATAATTGAATTCTGGCCTACACACACACACACACACACACACACAGAGGAAATAATATTTGAAATTTTTTTTTGTAAATGCAAGTATTTTACAGTGATGAATTAAGTTGATTCTTCACTCCACGGTGTCTGAAGGCACGCAGGCATGTCTGATACTCAGTTCTGGCACCACAGAGTAACTGTTCTCTTGTGGTTTGTACCAGCACCCATCACAGGGCCATGCAAGGACTGGGTCTTCAATTATTCTCATGGTTAAGTTGAGATAATGGAGGGAGTTGGTAGGGCAGAAGCCTGATTCCTGTCCTGGGGAGAAGCTCACAGGTACAGTCTCTGAAGCGCCCTTAAGCTCAGTAGTCAGGGACTTTAGACACAGTGCAAAGCATGTTTGACCGTACGTACGAATGGTAGGTGGAAATGGTCATCAACTAGAGTGGGCCCCTGGGCAAAACTCATTGAAGAGCTTGAGTTTACGGCTAGGAAAGGGTTAATAACTCGCCCCGTCGGTATTGTTTGCTATCTGCAGATTCTGCCCTTCACACTCATTCTAGACATCCACAGATCTGTGCAGTGTTTATGCCCACGCATTCCTATTATCTTTGTAAAAACCATTCAGCCTGTCTGTGTCACATTGGCTTAGAGCTTTTACCATAGCTTTACATAACTCTGGACACAAGAATGGAACAAAGTAGAACCCAGGCAGCATCAGTTCAGGAGCCTCTATAATTCCCCAGCGTGGTGGCATTGTCTTCGCTAAAGGCTCAGTTTATTTTGTGCATCTGTAAATGTGACGAGCTTTCCCAAGGAGAATAGAGACACACTTCAAGCTCTTCCAAGCAAGGTGCACTGTAAATGCAACCTGGAGCATAATTACCACCGGACAGAGACCAGGCTGTGGAATCTTCCTTATTGAATGTTTAAGGCAGTGGGTTGCCACCCCCTTGAGGGTTGAAAGGCCCCTTCACAAGGGTTGCATGTCAGATATCCTGCATACAGACATTTACATTACATTTACAATTCATAACAGTAGTAAAATTAGTAGTTATGAAGTAGCAACAAAATAGTTTTATGGCTGATCACCACAACATGAGGTAGCACTGGAAGGCTGAGAACGCTGCCTTAAACTGAGGGACAGGGAATGTAGTAAATGGAGTGAAGTGATAGCCTCAAGTTTAGAACAAGGCATTTCCTCTGCTTTGTTTTTTTTTTTTTTGGTTTTTCGAGACAGGGTTTCTCTGTGGCTTTGGAGCCTGTCCTGGAACTTGCTCTTGTAGACCAGGCTGGTCTCGAACTCACAGAGATCCGCCTGCCTCTGCCTCCCGAGTGCTGGGATTAAAGGCATGCGCCACCACCGCCCGGCTCTGCTTTGTTTTTTTGTTGTTGTTGTTTTCTCCTGAACATTCTGCTTTTTTGTTTCAGGAAAGCTAAGGGAGTTTGTGACAGATTGAATTAGCCCCTGCTCAACCCCCATTCTCTGTGTTTCATTTTTCATGATGTTAATAGTGTCTCTGTCCAGGAGGAATCATGATCACCCACGCCAGTCATGGCCGGCGTGGCCATCCCAACCTCCTTTGCCAGCTGTTTGGATCATCGCTCTCCTTTGTTTTAACTTTCCTGCTCTTGCTATTAAGATGTAGTGAATATTTTTTCTTTTAGGTGGGGTCTCATGTAACCCAGGTTGGCCTCTAACTTACTATTAGTCAAGGATAGCCTTGAATTTATGATCCCCTTGCCTTTATTTCCTGAGTGTTATTTGCTGAGCTGAGGGTAGAACCCAAGTCCTAGGGTGTACTAGGCAAAGGCTCTGCCACTGAGCTATGTCCCCACTCCCAAGAACTGTTAAATTTCATAGTTAAAGAGGGAAAGCAAGGGAGGCCTCCCCTCCCTCTCTATTTCTGGACTTGATGCTCCAGAAATCATCTTGTGTCCATAGAGCTTCTCAACAGGCCCTGGAAAGCAGCAGTGCTTCAGTGGCTTCTTAAATGGATTTTGTATTCTTGGTGCCCAGGTTTTTCCTTCAGTTAGGGAGGAAAGCTCCACTTCATGTCTCTCTCTGATTAAACTGAAAGGGAAAGATGACTACCTTGTGGCAAGATTAAAATCAGTACTGCTCAGCTATGGCAGTTCATCCCAGGCATTTCTTGAAGCATCATCATTATTATTATTGTTAATTATTATTATTATCATTATTTATTATGTATACAATACAGTGTGCTGCCTCCATGTATGACTGCAGGCCAGAAGAGGGCACCAGATCTCATTGTAGATGGTTGTTAGCCACCATGTGGTTGCTGGGAATTGAACTCAGGACCTCTGGAAGAACAGTCAGTGTCCTTAACCTCTGAGCCATCTCTCCAGCCCCCAGAAGCATCTTTTTCCAAGAGCATCATAACAATAGATGTAAACAGGACTTTTGACTATTCCATTTCATACAGTGGAGTCAACATCCATCCATCCAGTCATTCAAAAGGTCAGCCAAATGGTGTGTGCGTGTACATGCCTGTGTTTCTTTGGGGGTGGGGGGTTCTTGTCCCCTTTAAATATCCCCACTTGCTAGGGAAAAGGGTAGGTAAGACTCCTTCCCTGTGGATGAAGCAAACAAATATTCCAACTGTAATGACAGCTGAGTCTGAGACTGCCAAGGGATCCTGAGAGGCTGAGATGGAGGTAGCAATGCTGGCAGGGATCCCACTGTGTCTTCAAGAGGAGGGCAAGTAAACAGAGATGCATCTCTTCTAGCTGACCAGGAACATTCTGTATTCTTTAGTTGAGAAAGAAGAGGAGTAGGGCAGGCAGGGAGACACCCAAGAATGTGAGCAGAAGAAACCAGTAATGTGCAGGGCGTGGTCAGGAGGGGTCAGTCACAGGGGCTGATTTGGGTGACTTGCTGAATGGAAGCACATCCGCTAGCATTTTCAACAGCAAAACTAGACCCCATTCTGTCCCTTCCTACATGCTGCCCCTTCCCACTATGGCTTGCTGCTCTGTCCTTAAAGGGGTGGCGCGTGATATCCCCATCTTTTGAACGTATGCTGGCCTAGTGCTTTGCTTTGGTTGACAGAATGCATCAGAGGGGATGGGGTCTGCTGTAGAGCTGTCCAGCCTCCAAGGGCCCTGTCTGCTTCCACTCACTGTCTTGGAGCTCTGTTCAGCCACTCTGAGGACAAGCCTTGCCAACCGCCTGGACGAGCCAGCAGTTAGCTGCCAGCCCGGAGTGGGTCTGGTGGAGCAAGCCAGCCTCTCTTTTCCCTAGGGTTCCTAAGTTCTCAGCTATAGCCTCAGAGAGCTTAATCAAGCTTGTCAAACTGCCCTAGATTAAGAACAGGAGTAAATGTTGCACTGAGCCATTCAATTCTGTGTGGTTTCTCATGCCATGCAAGCTGATAAACCCGGGATAGAGAAAGGGAATGACTAAGGGTAGGGCTGTCTCAGAGACAGTTGGGCACATGAGTCTGAACCACAGGAGACTGCAAGGCTTCTGTCTCGTTATGGTGGGATCCAAGAACCAGCCATATTTATCTCCTGTGCTCCCTTCCTCCTACTCACACCCTTTATCCTAAATTCCACCAGTACCTACCAGGAAATGCTTGAGCAGCGAAGTAGATCCAGGAGCCAAGTACGCAGGGTGGTATTTACCGGGGGAATCAGGCCAGAATCAAGCTCCCTGAGTCTGAGTGAGTCAGTTCACCCGAGAACAGCAGAAAAGGGACTGCCTGGGTTTGGATGCTGAGCTGCAGGCAACGACTGCCCCCTAAGGGAGGTCACAGGTAAGTGACTGCAGTTACCTTGATTGAATGAGTAAATTAGGGCCCTTGCCATGGCCCTACCCTTTTCCACGGCCATGTCACTCCTCGGTACCCTTTTTTAATTTTTATTATTTACTTACTTATTTATAGATGTACGTTTGAGACAGGGTCTTATGTAGTCCATGCTGACCTCGAACTCAAACCCTCTCGTAGCCAAGGAGGACCTTGAACTTCTGACCCTCCTGTCTCCACCACCTAGAGCAGCAGGTGTGTGTGTGCCAGCACACCCAGTTTACAGGGTGCTGAAGATCAAATCCAGTGTTCCCGTCAGCACTCTGACAATCAAAGGCACAAAACAATGGATCTCTTCTTCCCATTGTCCCATAAACATCCAGTCAGTTGCCGCTTTGGCTCTTTCTGGGGGTTCAGCTCCACTCTCAGGTTCACGCTCCAGGCTAGTGGCCCAGGCTGACCGCCGCGGCAGCGGGTGCCATCAGGACCCGACAGACACAATTTGAGCAGAGACTCCCTTGGGCTCCTTCGCCTGGGACCCGCGCAACTGGGTGAGCAGAGCGCGTCAGGCAGCCAGGTGGTGCGCACGCCCGCGGGTGACGGTCCCCTGCGCGCGCGACTCCCACCCCTCCAGGAAGGGGCGGGGAATAGGAAGCGCTAAAGGCGGCCACCACACTCCCCGAGCTCTTTAAAAACCGAGAACCGGGGACAACTCTGCTGGCCGCGCCGCATCCTGGCGCCCTGTGTTGCCGCGTGTCCAGTCGGCTATTCTGCAGCGCGGTCCCGGGACGCGCCCATGCGTCCACCAACCATGTCTGGGCACTTTCTGCTGGCTCCCATTCCCGAATCCTCCTCTGACTACCTCCTGCCCAAGGACATCAAACTGGCGGTGCTAGGCGCGGGTCGTGTGGGCAAAAGCGGTGAGTGGGGCAAGGGAGCGTGCTGCCCAACGACAGCAGGGGTCGGTCCCCACCCCCGGGGATGCGGGAAGACCACCGCCTGTCTTCTTTGACAAGCCACTCCTGAGCTCTGGACCGGGTTGGCAGCTGTTGAGGGTCACTCCAGTCTCATCCGTCGTGTCCCGCAGGGAAGTCAATTTTCCCCGGGAACCTGGGGAAACGCGCGCTGTTCCGGTGAGGGTGACCAACTTGACCCACTTCTTAAGTTGGTTTTTTTTTTTTTTTTTTTCATTTTTCAGCAATGATTGTGCGCTTCTTAACAAAGAGATTCATCGGCGACTACGAACCCAACACAGGTTAGATGGCTTCATGCTCCTTGATTTTTGTGCTTAAGTCAGTCTGTCCTCCCTCTCTCCTCTTTCTTTCGCTGATCAGAGCGTGGGAACTCAAATGCAAACTCCTCTTCGTTGTACAGGCAAACTGTATTCGAGACTCGTCTATGTGGAGGGGGACCAGCTATCCCTGCAGATCCAGGACACTCCGGGAGGTATCCAGGTAAGGGTTGTCAGTAGGGTGTGTAGTGTGTTGTGCAGCTGCATCTAACATTGAGGCGATTGCCTCCGGGTCCCGGGTGAGATGTTTCAGCATGTCTAATGTGCATTTAAATGTAGGCGGGGGTGGGGGGTGGGAGAATGGGGGTGGATGGGGAGATGGGGGGTGGGGGGGTGGGGGGTTGGGTAGGCTGTCACAGGTGAGCTGAGGGTTGGGATGTTGGATGCCCTCCAAGGGGGAAGGGAATAGTTGATCAAAACTAGTTTGCTTTTAAATACAACTTTTAATTACCTAGTTATTTTAAAGATTGTGTTTTTCTATGTAGCCCTGGCTGACCTATCACTTGCTTTGTAGATCAGGCCTGACTTGGATTTACTATAATCTTTGATGCCTCAGCCTCCCAAGTGTGGGGATTACAGGTTAAGGCACATCCCTCCCCATCAGCGGTCCCCCTCAGCAATAGCTTCTTTTACAGCCCTGGGTGATCATAATTGCCTGGGCTGCTTAGGCAGGTATGAACGCTTTTAGAGAACATTCAGGAGCAATTTAAAAACAACAGCTCGGGGGTGGGGGTGGGGGGTGTAGGGATGTTTGGTGGTGGAGGTAGTGGCTATAGCTGGGGATGTAGCCCAGGAGTAAGGACTTGCTCACAGGTCCAGGGTTCAAATCCTAGCACCACATTAAAGGAGCAAACAGTAGGTGGGATTCTGGAGGGAAAGCGCCTGCTTCCTGGCAGGGGCTGCCAAAATGGTCAGGGGCTGTTTCTCCAAGCCAGTAATTGCAATCAGATAACCTCTTGGCCGTCAGTCAGGAATGCAACTTAATTAATTGCTCAGCCCTTCTGGGGAGGAAAGGTCGCGTGGAAGAGTGCAGAGAAAGGAATTTGTTTCTGTAACATTCTCAAGAAGTTGACTGCTAAAAATATTTTTTATGGGCTTGGGAATAGATATTTATGTTGGATGGTTTCCAGAGTTTTGTTTGTTATGAATTAGTTCCCTGAAAACTAAGCCATTCTGGTCTGTAATTATTCCTAAATCGTCAGAGTTCATTGGAGACTGCGTGCTAAGCGGGAGGGGGGAGAGGGGTTAGATATGTACATACATACCAGCTCAGAAAAGAATCCAGGGCAAGCCCTGGTCTGAGGCTTTCTCTGTAAAAGCCTCTTGCAGAAATGAGGCCTGACAACTGCATTTAGCCATGACTCCACCCAGTCAGTGTTCCCTCGAGGGTTACTCCAGTGTCATGTTTGAGCATCTTTGACCAGGTTACATTTTGTTCTTCCTCAGGCCCAAGACAACCTCAGTCAAATGGTGGATTCTCTGTCCAAGTGTGTGCAGTGGGCCGAGGGCTTTCTGCTGGTCTATTCCATCACAGACTATGAGAGCTACCAGTCCATTCGGCCCCTTTACCAGAATATCCGGAAGGTTCACCCTGATGGGAAAGCCCCTGTCATCATCGTGGGCAACAAAGCAGACCTTTTGCATGCCCGGCAGGTGCAGACACAGGACGGTCTTCAGCTAGCCAATGAGCTAGGCAGTCTCTTCCTTGAAATTTCCACTAGTGAAAACTACGAAGACGTCTGTGACGTGTTTCAACATCTCTGCAAAGAAGTGAGCAAGCTGCACAGCCTCAGTGGGGAGCGGAGGAGGGCCTCCATCATCCCCCGGCCTCGCTCCCCCAACATGCAGGACCTGAAGAGGCGCTTCAGGCAGGCTCTGTCCTCCAAAGTAAAAGCCCCCTCTGCTCTGGGTTGAGCCATCTCAGATAGACTGGTGACTTTTATTATTATTATTATTATTATTATTAAGCATTTGTGCAGCCACAAAGACTGGGCCTTTCCCCTTTAAAACATATTGAGAGTTTATTTTTATAATGACTTTATTGGCTTTCAAGTGTATGTGTATTTCTGAAAATTCAAACAATGATTGACTAGAAGTTGGATTTTTTTTTTTTTTTTTTTACTGTAACTGTTAGCCACTTTTCCATTAAAGGCAAAATGGCAGTACGATTCCTTGTTTTCTGAATGTCTTTTTATAGAAATCTTGCTTGCACCAGAGCCCAGAAGTGCTCAGTGCTTGGCCTTGAGTCTTGCAGTAGGGAGGGGGTCATGTGGAGGGAGTCAGCTGTGGGAGAGGGAGGTATGCAGAGGAGGGAAGGGGTTTGAATAGCTACAGGATGTCCTTAATTAGGACAGTTCTTCACAGTCAGGAAGTTAACGCTGGTTTTCTACCACAGTGAAATATTGGGAACTGACGGCCAAATGCTAAAAACTCTCATTATTACTTACTTATCTGTACAAATGACAGCGTAGCCTCTGAACAGAATATTTTAGAAAACAAAAGCCCAGCTAGATGCTGGCTCATGCCTGGGACCCTAGCGCTCAGAAGTCTGGGACAGAAGCACAAGTCTCAGAACCCCCCCCCCCAGCCATGTATGGAAATTCTGTCCTAACACCAGCATCTGGGTGGTAAAATGCAGGTTTAGTGGGCTCAAGGTCCTTGGTTTGATTCCCCAGCACTGTCCAGAGAGGAAAGAAAATCCCCTTTCCCAGGACTATGTCAGTAAGTGAGCCTTACCCTCCAAGAGTGGCCTCCATTCTCCTCCCTTCCTGCATCCCAGACCCCCTGCTGTATATGGAAATAAGATGGCCAAGGACGGCTTTCCTGGGCTCACAATACCAGAGTGGGAGAGCCGTGGGACATGATTTCCCAGTGAAGACACTCCATGGCTGAGGGGCGCTGACTGCCTGGTGAGCATGGTCCAAAGCGGCTGGTGTCTCCTTGCATCAAGGTGGAAGCCTCTGATTGACGTTTGAGGTGCATCTTGTTTGGGGAGGTCTTGGGAACTGAACCCAGGGCCTTACACTCTAGTGCTGAACTTCACCCCAGCCTTTAGGAAGAAGCTGACTTGTTGGGCTTTATGGACAACAAGGAGGGAAACAAGGAGGGGGGTGTAGGGGTTGAAGGGCGAGGGCCTGGAGGCTGCAACACTGTGAGGGAGAACCTGGCCACAGACTCAGCTTTCAAGGCGCTGGGAAACTCAAGTGTATACAGGTCTTGAAATCCAGAGTTTAGAGCAGTAAGTGGAACACTAACTAGCTTACAGATGGCTCATGGGACATTGCTGGAGGGAGAAGATCTTTAAAGGCACCGGCACTGTCGGTACTGTGAGATCCACCTGCCTCTGCTTCTGCCTCTGCCTCCAAAGTGCTGGGATTAAAGACAGGTGCCACCACCGCCCAGCCACATCCTTTTTGTTATGATTTATTTTATTTATTACATATACAATGTTCTGTCTGCAAGTTTGCCTGAATGCCAGAAGAGGGCATTAGATACCACTTTAGAAGATTGTAAACCATTATGTGGTTGCTGGGAACTGAACTCATAACCTCTGGAAGAGCAGTCACTGCTCTTAACCTCCAGGTCCCTGTGTAACATCTTTCTAATTTTTTATACCAGAACAACCTCACCAACAGCAGTTCTTGGTTGATTTTCATGACTGAACTCACTTAACTGGGTCCCACTTACCTATGGCAGACAATATAAATGAGCAATGCCATGAAGGTTATGTATCATCTCTCCAGTTTCATTATCTTCTCTCTCCAACACACAGACATGCACACATATACACACACATACACACACACGTATACACGCACACACACTCCACCTCACAATTGACTCAATAGGACTGTGTGTCCTTCTCAGTATACCATGGGCTCTTCCAATAGGACTGTGTGCATTCTCAGTATACCCCAGGCTCTTCTGATAGGACTGTGTGTCCTTCTCAGTATACTCCAGGCTCTTCCTATAGGACTGTGTGCCATCCTCAGTATACCATGGGCTCTTCCAATAGGACTGTGTGCATTCTCAGTATACCCCAGGCTCTTCCATGCTCCCCACCTTGGCACAAACTCTCCCTAGGCCTCACATACTTTCACCTAGTCCTTACCTAGGTAAGCACTTACTAACTTTTCTTCCAGGACTCATGTCACATGCTGTATGTTAGAGTTGGCTCTGGGATGCGTTTTTTGGGTCCTTATCCGAACTCTTATCACCCAGTGGCACCAGGAACACTCATGTTAGAAGGAATGCCCCCAAATTAGAAGGGCAGTAACTGCATTTTATGACTTTGTACACTGGCTTCATTCTGCTAATACCCACAGCCTAGGAGGTATTTTATTTTCATTTGTCTTGTCTTGTTTCGACATGGTCTCTTGTAACCCAAGCGAGTCTTGAATTCCGTTTGTACCTTGGTCCTCCTGCCCTCACCTCTAGAGTACTGGGATGTTGTGGAATAGAATATTTATATAACTATGTAAAGATGTGTTGCTGTTTTACCTTGCCTGCCTAAGGCACCTGATCGATCTAATGAAAAGCTGAATGGCCAATAGCTAGGCAGAGGAGGGAGAGGCAGGGTTGGTGGGACCCAGAGAGAAAAGGGGAGCCAGCCAGCCAGCCAGCTGGGTACCAGCCATCCAAATGCGGAAGAAGCAGGAAAGCGGGATAGATAGAACGTGGATGAGGTAAACAAGCCTCGGGCAGCACACAGATGAATAGATATGGGTTTGTTTAAGTTAAAGAAAGAAAAAAAAGTTAGCTAGAGACAAGCTAAGGTTGAGCATTTGTAATTCGTCTCCGTGTCATGATCTGGGGGCTGGCGGTCTAAGAAAGCCAGGTATGCTGGGGTTACAGGCACGCACCCACACACCCAGTCTTTTGCAGTGCTGGAGACTAAGCCCAGGGCTCACCGTAGGAGAGCACTTCTACCAGCTGAGCTACATCCCCAGCCAGGAATAATCATTTTTCAGTAAACATACAACTGAATGAATGGTCTATTCTCTTATTCGTGCCAAAGGAAAATCATAGGAAATTGTAATGAAGCGAATGAGGACACCTGCAAAATAAGGACAGAAGTGTTTTAAATGACTTTTACTAAGCAGTGGCATCACGGTGACAAGATACTGGGGAAAATCATCTTCAAAGGAAGAAAGGTTGGTTTCACTCACCAGCTCAGGGCTTCAGTGCATGGCCACTTGGCCCGTTTTCTTGGGCCTGTGTGGAGACAGAATGTAATAGCAGGAACCTATGGGACCGCAGAGCTTCGGGGTGTGTAGTTGCTGGGAAGCAGTGAGGGAGAAGAAAGGGGGCCGGAGTCCCATGATCCCTTTCAAGGACACAGCCCCAGTGATCTAACTTCACCCTGTTAGACTCCAGCTCCTAAAGTTTCTATTATGGGCTGCAACCAAGGTTTTGGCATGAGGCTTTGTGAGAACATTCTAGATCCAGTCTATAACACAGGCCATTACTCTTCCACCCAAGCACGCCTCTACCCAGACCTGCAATATCAAAGAAAGTCAAGAAAATTAAACAGTTCGTGTCTAAGAGAGTATGCAAGCAGGATCTGGTGGTACAGGCCTACAGTATCAGCTCCTAGGGAGGCTGAGGCAGGAGAACTGTCAGTTCAAGGTCAGCCTGGCCAACTTACTCTCGAAATAAAAAATAAAAAGGAGAGCTGGGGATAGAGCTGGGTTGTAGATGTTTGCCCAGCATGTGTCATAGTGGGAGGGGACAGGTTCTAAACACTGAAAAATATTACTTAGAATCCTATCATCTTTGGAAACGTAGTTTAATTCCTCCATTGGGTTTCACGCTCTCTGAACAAAGGTGACTATTTCCATTGTTACATGGTTCAGCTTCTTCCTATGTACCTTAGCTTGTACATGTAGACTCAGGAAGAGCCGAGTCTCCCATCATCACCATGACTACAGCCCGTTCAGATCACTGTCTGGTGTCAGGGCCCCTCCTGCTAGCAACGATCTAAGATCAGACACCCAATTAGGATATTTCCAATAACAAAGCCAAGCAACAGGTTTGGCTCACAGGGCTCAAAAGATGATTCCCAGGGCAGTTTCAAACAGAGTCCTGGGCTCCGTGCACTCAGGAAGGCTGATGGGCTAAGAGGAGGGTGTAATGCTGTATATTTCTGTCCACGGCATCACAGATAGCAGATTCCCTAGAACCCCAAGGCTTCCACGAGTGGATTCGGTTCCCCAGAAATGACTCAACAGGAAGACAGATTGACTGCTCTTACAGAGCTTAATGGCCGGTTGTCCCTGCCCCAGCCTCATGCTGATTGGTGGCCTGGTCCCCTGGTGCTCATAATGCTTAGAGAGTATCTAGGAAGCTCCTGGGATGGTTGTCTTGGAGATGGAGGATATAAGCACAGCATTCATGATGAGGAAGTGGGGAGCCGTTGGGTCTGTGTGTTAGGAAGAAACTCTGAGGATTTGGACTCAATTGGGCCATCAAGAGGAAGCTTGCTGGCTCTAAACCAAGCCCACAAAAATGAAGGGAGAAGAAGCACAAAAGATCCAAACGCCATCACCTGTCTTCCAGGGTGGAAGTCCCAGAACTCGGGACAGAAACACGGAAGGATGTTGACAATGTGGTGGCAGTGCAGAGGACAGTATCCACAGATTTATATCCTGTGAGGTGTCATATACCTCCATCCCTATGATGGGGTAAGACCATAGCTGCCCGTGGTTCCCGCTGCAGCTTCGATCTGACATGTATTGCCTAGGCCCATGTGCTGAAGGCTGGGTCACCCAGTCGTCTTGTTGCTATGGGAGAGAGGAGGTAGAACCTTTAAGAAGTGAAGTAGGGGATCTCTAGGTTATTGGAGGGATTGTGGGAGTCAGATCATCTGATTCTCATTTGCTCCCTGTGAGAGAGTGAATGTGGTCCTCCCAACCCTTTTTCATATTTTATCTTATGTGTATCCATCCATGTTCTGCCTGCATGTATGTCTGGGTACCACATCCATGCCTCATGTTTTCAGAAGAGGGTATCAGATCTCCTGGAACTGAAGTTAAGGATTTGCTCTGTGGGGGCAGGGAATTAAACCCAGGTCATTTGCAAAAGCAGCCAGTGTCCTTAACCACTGACCCTTCTCTCTGGTTCCAAAATGAATGGTTTTTGCTTCTTCTCTCATGCCCTGCCTCACCACAGGCCAGAAGCAATGGGGCAAAAAGACCATAGACTGCAACCTCTAAAGCTATGAGCCTAAGGACTCTATGCTCTCTAGATGCTGCTGTTGCTTCTTTTGTTTATCTTCTTTTCTTTTTGTTTGTTTTGTTTTATTTTATTTTTTTTTTCCGAGACAGGGTTTCTCTGTGTAGCCCTGGCTGTCCTGGAACTCACTCTGGAGACCAGGCTGGCCTCGAACTCACGAAGATCTGTGTTCCTCTGCCTCCCAAGTGCTGGGAGTGGCTTACACCACTACCATCCAACTTAAGTTGCTGCTTCTTTATTTATTCATTTATTTATTTTTGGTATTGAGGACTGAACCCAGGACCTCAAGCATGGTAGGCAAGTGCTCTACCACTGAGCTATACCTCAGCCCCCAAGATCTGTCACTGAAATCCCCATCCTACTCCTCCTCTTCTTGCCAATGTTTCATTGCTAATTCCACCATACAACTCTGCAGGATAATTTAATTAACAGGATCAGGAATGGAGGAATGAACAAAATCCAAATGTCTAAATTGTGTATCCAGTAGACATGCAGTACTTCATGAGTGACCCATGAAATGCAAGCTAGAATACTGGAAAAATAAATCAGTTGAACAGAAGAGAATAAATCCGTTTTGCTTGTGTTGAGGCAAAGGGCACAACGGAAGTCCTCAGGTTTATTAATGTCTGTTTAGAAAAATGAATGGAATAAATGCCACCGGAAGGTGGCAGTAAGCAGCAAGGGCGGGCAGGGGGGTGGGATGACGTCTCGTTGACTCTGGGATCTTTGCTCCTTGTAGATGTTGCGATTTGCATTTGTTCGTTTTGTGTTTTTGTTTTGTTTTGTTTCTCGAGACAGGGTTTCTCTGTGTAGTCCTGGATGTCCTGGAACTGGCTCTGTAGACCAGGCTGGCTTCGAACTCACAACTGCTGGGACTAAAGTCATGTGCTTTATCGGGTTGTGATTTGCACGTCTTCTTTTGCAGCTATTTCTGACTTGCAGTGCAAAGACTTTGGGTGCGATGAAGAAACCATTCCTCTATTCCATCACTCTCTAAATCAAGGGCTCCTTTCAAAGGCTGCTCAAATTAGTTTTAAGCTACATGGAAAGACATAATAATGAGAAAAAAAGAGATTTTTTTTTTTCCTTCCTAAATGTGATAAATTTGATCTATGTGATGGTTTGGCTGTACGAACAGAGCAGTTCTCAATTATAACAAAGTAGAAATTTACCTGTCGTTGATGGACATCCTTGTTGGGCCTGAACTCCACCCCTACCCATCCCCCCACCTCTGCCCAGGTTCTGCACTGTATCCGCTCTGTTAGAGTTAAGATGGACTGTCATTGATGTTGGTGCCACTGCACCTGCTGTCACACCAAATGCACAACAGGACCCTTGAAAACATTTGCTAAAGTGGAACACTAGAAAAATTAAAAGGTGTAGTGATGGCTTGTCCTGGTTGTCAACTTGATACCTAGATTCCACTAAAGCCACGAGGCACTCCTGTGAGAGAGTTTCTTATTTGCATCATTTGAAGCTGGAAGAGCCACCATAAATGCTGGCAGCAAAAAAGGACATGGAAAAGAAAGCTTTTGCCTGCTCTCACTTTTTTTTTTAAATGTTTGTTTGTTTTTTTTGTGTGTGTGTGTGTGTGTGTGTGACAGGTTTTCTCTGTGGAGCCTTGACCGTCCTAGATCAGACTGGCCTCGAACTCACAAAACTCCACCTACCTCTGCCACCCAAGTGCAGCGCGGAATTAAAGCTGTGAGCCACCCACCACCAAGCTGCCTACTCTCACTCTTGCTGACAAGTTCATCTACTCTGTGGTTTTGGTAGGTAGTCAACCCAACCTACCAAAATATGTCAGGATTCTAACAAAGACTGAAGAGAGCAGCTGTCCAGGATCCTCCAGGACTCCAGCACCAGACTGGGACTGCAGAGACATCCAGCCTCACAGATGGAACCCTGTGGGGTTCTCAGCTTTTCTAGTGTGAGACAGCAACTGTTGGAGTTACTCAGACCACATTCTGTAAACTGTCTAATAAATCCCCTTTGAATATATAATTAACTCCATCATCTCCGTTCCTTTGGAGGAGCCTGGTACAGCTACCAAGGTTATTTCTGGCTTGTTCATGTGCCCAAGTGTGTGTGTTCTGATTTTTTTGCTGTCACACCGTCCCAGTTACTCTCTTCCTTTCTTTTTCTTTTTCTTTATTTATTTTGAGACAGGGTCTCTCTCTGTGTAGCTCTGACTGTCCCGGAACTCTCTAGTAGACCAGGATGGCCTTGAACTCACGGAGTTTGGCCTGCCTCTGCCTCCCAAGTGCTGGAATTAAAGGCGTGTACCACCATGCTAGGTTTCTTCCTTTTCTTCTTCTGCTCTTCCTCCTCTTCCTTTAAAAAATTTATGCCGGGTGGTGGTGGCGCATGCCTTTAATTCCAGCACTCGGGAGGCAGAGTTAGGCGGATCTCTGTGAGTTCGAGGCCAACCTGGTCTACAAGAGCTAGTACCAGGACAGGCACCAAAGCTACTAAGAAACCCTGTCTTGAAAAACCAAAAAAAAAATTTACATATCTTTAATTGTGTGTGCATGCACATGAGTTGTTGACAATAGGTGGGTTGTCAATTGCCTGAGTGGTGGCTGGGAACAGAACTCTGGTCCCCTGGAGGAGCGGTATGTGCTCTTAATCACGGAGCCATCTCTCCAGCCCCTCCTTCTCTAATTGGAAGTAAGCATTCTCAGAGAAGAGCTCCTTGAACAAAAAAGATGTTTCAATTTCCTCTTCACCTTTAAAAAGGTCACATGTGGTGGTGTGGAGGCTCACACCTTTAAGCCCAGCACTTGGGAGGCAAAGGTAAGTGGATCTCTGTGCGTTCGGGGCCAGCCTGTGGGTCAACATGGTGCGTTCCAAGACAGTCAGAGCTACATAGACCCTGTCTCAAAAAAAAAAAAAAAAAAGGCCATGGCATAGTGATCTGCAGGATTCCAGCTGCACTCTCGGAGCTCTGCTCTGCTTCGTGCAAAGCCTGGACTGCTGTGGCTGGGGTTGATAGCCCTGTCCCAGGAACCCTGAGCAGTGGAGTTCTGGAGGGCATAACACGTTGCATTGCGGGAGAGACACAATGAGGGTTCTGACCTCATCTGAGGGTGTTGACAAGGTCTGTGGGGAAGGAGAGGTGTCTCACAGAGAATGAGAGAGCACCTTTGTTTCTTACTTTGCAAACTGTAAAGTGTGAGGAGGAGCCAGCTAGATGGCTCCATGAATAAAGGCTCTTGCCGGTATGCCTGACAGCCCGAGAGTTACACTGGAACCTGCAAGGCGGAAGAAGGGAAATGACTCCCCCAAGATACTCTCCAACCCTCCCCACACTAAATAAATAAATAAACAAACGTGACTTTAAATTTTTAATTAAGGAAAGTTCTTTTTAAAATTTTTTTTAAACTTTATTATAAGAAAAAAAAACCCTTACAAATAAATAAAAACACACATAAAAATTAACTGGACCTGAAATCTATACAACTCAATAAACTTCTATATAATTAGAATAGAACAAAAACTTGAGATTTACTCAGTCATTTTTATTTATATATACATATGTAAACCTGTGTGATTGTATGTGCACCACATGCATGCAGTGCCCAAGGCAGCCAGAAGAGGGCATCACATTCCCTGGAACTGTGTGACAGACAGTTGTGAGCCACCACATGGGTGCTGGGAACTGAATCTGGATCCTCTGCAAGAGCAGCAAATATCAGGAGACCCTGCTGCTGAGCAGATGTCCTAGCATTGTGGAAGAGGGGGTGCCACCGTGAGATCCGAGTTCAAATCCCAGCTTTGCCATCGATGGGCCAGTGACCTTGGCAAGGTACATTTACATTTTCTTACCTTAAAATGAGAATAATACTGACCACGGGAGGAATGGTTGGTAGGGCCAGACATGCCAGGGGCTCAGTAAACTCCCCTCCTGCCCTCACACATGGGCATATGACAAAGCCATTTGGAGAAACAGTGCTTTGGAGACCTGCCTGTGCATTCTAAAAGACACAGTCCCCACATAGACAAATGTGCCCCCTCTTTCCCTCCTTCTGTATCTGAAGGTAAGCGTGGTGGGGAGCGTTCCTTCACTGATGATCCTGAGGGCCGCTGACCCTTTTCTGTGTGCTGGTATCTTTGTCCATTTTCTGTTGCTGTGACTGAATGCCACAGGCCAAGTAACTTGGATGGAAGGTTGGGGCTCCCTGCTAGCGGGGACTCTGCAGAGCCTGGGGTGATGCTGGGTGTTACAGTGCCAGTTCTTCCCTGTCTCATTGTCAGTCTCCTGTGTCAGGGACCCGCCCGAAGTGGCTCCTCTCACGGCTTTATTATAACTCGAGTACCCGAGGAAGCTCCACCTCTCGGAGACCGCCAGCTCAGCTTCTGTTCTCTATGACCTTCCAGTTGGGGATTTGGGCTTAACACACATTCTGGGGACCTCTGTGGGGACTTTCAAATCATTGAAACCTGTTGCTTTAGCAACTTGATTGCTTCCGTGTTTCAGATGAGGGAGCTGAGGCCATAGAGGCCCCGCAACGACCTGAAGTCACACGAGTCAAGAGCCTAGAAGGTCTGCCTCCAGGAAGGAACATGTTTTCCCTTTAAGTAGGGCTATAACCTCTGTATGTGCCTGTGTCCAGGCCACCCTCTTTGGGAAGTTTGTCATAAGGGGGACACTGGATTCCTATTCCAGGGGTCACTGTTCCAGCTGTGTGGAGGAAGCTGTTTATCAGGCCCCTGGCTTATACTGACATCTGATGTCCTGGGTTTGTAGCTCAGCAGCAGGACCCCAGCCTGACTCTCAGGCTTCCTGCTCATCCAGGTCCAAGCTAGTTGAGAAGGGACACACAGCCCTGCTGAGTATGTTGGGCTGCTAAGAGGCTAGGGCTGGGTGTGGCGCCCTGGAGGGACTGCATCTGGATCTTCTCGGCGGCACCATGACAACCCTTGAACCATTTTTTTGAGAGCCTCTGGGATGGGTGGGAGGTGAGAGATGACAGGTGGCCGTGAAAGCTTCCTGATCCTGGGGGTCCCCACTGGACACATTCTCTACTCAGCTTTCCTCTGACTAGCGCCCTGGGAAGCTGCCCCCAGTGACTCAAGCCTCCTTTCCCTCAGGACACAGCCCTGCAGATCTGGGGGAGGAGGAGCATGACTGAATGTAACCTCAGATTCCCAGGGGCTCTGGGACCCAGAGGTTTACCACCAAGAGTAGAGAGGCCAGAGGCAGAAACCACAAGGCATATTCAGGAGCTAAAGGCCCCCTGCCTCCTACCAATAGGTCCAGAACTGCCTCAAGAACATGTGTATGTACGTGTGTATGTATGCATGCATGTGTTATGTGTGCATCCATGGGTTTCTCTGAGTGTGAGCACTAGAGTATGCAAGGGTCTGTTTGTACGTGTGCAAGTGTATGTGTGAGTTTCTGTATGTACAAGTGCATGTGTGCATATGTATGTGCATGTATACATTTGTGAATGCATAAATATGTGTGTCTGTGAGTCTGTGTATATGTGTGTGCACGTGAGTCTGCCCATGTGCATGTGTTTATGCATGCATGTGTGAGTCTATGTGTGCCTGTAGAATTTCTCTGTGTGTATGTATCTATGTATGTATATATATATGCATGTGTATATGTGTGTGCATGTATGCGTCTATATGTATGCATGTGTTCATATGAATGTGTGTAGGTGTGGGACTATATGTGTGTATGTTTATGTGCATGTGTGGATTTGTTTGTATGAATATATATAGATGTGGGTCTGCATGCATATACATATGCGTGCGTGAGTATGTGCATGTTGTATGTATGTGTATTGTATATGTGTTTGAGTATGTATATGTCCATGTGTGTATGTATGCTGTATGTGGGCTCAGAGTTTAAAAAAAAAGCGTAATGAGGCCGGGCGGTGGTGGCGTACGCCTTTAATCCCAGCACTCGGGAGGCAGAGGCAGGCGGATCTCTTTAAGTTCGAGACCAGCCTGGTCTACAAGAGCTAGTTCCAGGACAGGCTCCAAAAGCTACAGAGAAACCCTGTCTCGAAAAAACAAAACAAAACAAAACAAAACAAAAAGCGTAATGAGCTAGGTGGTGGTGGCGGCCCACGCCTTTAATCCCAGCACTCAGAAGGCAGAGGCAGGCGGATCTCTGTGAGTTCGTGGCCAGCCTGGTCTACAAGAGCTAGTTCCAGGACAGGCTCCAAAAGCTACAGAGAAACCCTGTCTTGAAAAACAAAACAAAAAACAAACAAACAAACAAACAAACAAACAAACAAAAAAGCCTAAGTGTCTCAAGATATGGGGCCAAGGACAGGCTGGCCACATGTATAGTGCAGTGATAAAGATAATGGGCACTTTCAGCTTCCATGGTTACTAAGTGTGAGCTATTAGTTCATGCATTAGGGCACATTAGGCTGTCTGGAAACCAGAATAGACAGGAGGGATCCACACCTTCAAGAATCACCAGACCTACACCAGTGTCCACCTAGGTGTAGACAGATGGGGTGGAGGGCTAGGACGGCAATCGGCTCATGCAGTCGTGGATGCAGACCGGCTCTGTGTTCCACAAGCTGGAGCCCCAAGAAAGCTGAGGTTATAGAGCCCAAAGGCTGTGGCAGAACTCTCTCCTGCTTCTTGCCTTTTCACTTGGGCCTTCACCTGATTGGAGAAACCCTCCCATCCTGGAGAGGGCAATCTGCTTCACTCCACCCACGATCCAAAGTGTTCACGCTGTCCACTCTACAGCCACATCACAGACAAACCCAGGTTGATGTCTGACTGATATCGGAGTGCCTAGTGGCCATGTCTTGTTGATGAACAGCTGAGCTGTTACACAGCAATCATCTGGCTCCCCCACGCTTAGTGCTTGCCTCTCTCACCATTGCCTTTTGATAGAAGAGGAAAAGGGGGCTCAGAGAGGTTGAGTAACTATCTCATGGTCTGTCAGTAAGTGGCACAGTTCATACTGAAATCTGAACCTTTGTGGTTTGAGGCCTCTGTGCTATGTAACATCTAATGTGCTATGTCACATCACAATAAAGTGCAGCCCAGAGAGACGGCACAGAGTGTGAGGGCACTGCTTGCTCTTGCAGAGGACCTGGGTTCCCAGCACCCATGTCAGGGAACCCGTAGCTAAGTGTACCTCCAATTCTGGGGATCCGATCTTCTCAGTGCCACAGGTACCCAGCACACACATGTGCATACGACTCACATAGGCACACACATATACAAACAAAATAAATGCACATAGACCAGTAATAAGGTGGTCTGAAATTCTCAAAGAATGCATTTTAAAATGCTGCACCTTATTGTTTCTGAGACAGGATCTCTCCTTGGCTCTGGAGCGCCATACCTCAGCTGAACCTGTAAACAACCAGGACCTGCCTGGCTCCTGGAGCTGAGTGGTTACAGACAGGTACCGCCCTGCCTGGCTCTCACGTGGTCGCTGGTGATCTGAACTCAGGCCCTTGTGCTTAGGCACCATACACGTCACCCACTGAGCTAGCTTCCCAGCCCCTCTTTTTAGTTTTACAACAATTCTGCCTTTGCTGGGTGCCACCTCACCAAGGTGGTGCAGCAAGTTTATACCCTGCGTGCTCGACAGACACATTTTCGTCTATGTGCCCTTCCACTTCCGAATCTATAGGCGACTACCATTCCTCTCTCTAGAGGGACTAGCGGACTTTAGAAGAGGCTGACCCTTTAATTTGTTGACAGTTTTGTTTTGAGTCTGGGTCTCATTGTGTAGCACAGGTTGGACCAGGACTCATGACCTTCCTGCCTCTGCTTCCTGAGTGCGGGGGATTAAAGACTTGCACCACCACCACCCCCCAGTTTTCTTTTTTTGAGACGGCATTTCACACTGTAGCCTAGAAGCCCAGATTAACCTAAAAATCACTATGTAGACCAGCCTGGCCTTAACACATGACAATTCTCCTACCTCAGTCTCCAAGTGCTAGAATGACAGATTGTGCCAACATGCCTAGCCTTGCGTGGTTTTCTAAGGCTGCTAGGATAAATTATCAAAGACTTGTTAATTCCATCAACACAGATGTGTTACCTCCTATTACGGAAGCTGGTCTGTGGGTCTTCCATTGGGATTTGAGCCGAGGGTAGTAACCCAGTAGCACTGTGCTGGCCTAGTCAGCTGGAGACCCAGGGTCTCACCCTACACCACAAAAAAAAAAAAAAAAAGACACCTTAACTATTGAAAGCCCATATGACAATAGGAGTGACTCTTAGGTGCTAATAGGTGCTAATAGGTGTTGACCCACACCCACCTTGATAGCACTACAGGACAATCCTGCCCCCTAAAGTTCTCCTCGGCACCACCTGTTCACCCCCACTCCCTTTTACTTTTGCACTATTTACTGTCTTCATAATTTTGCCTCTTCTAGAATATCACGTGGTTTAATGACACATGCATCTAAGAGTCGTTTTTGTCTTTACTGTGGGTTTGGAGCTCCAGTCTCACGCTATAGCCCTGGCTGGCCTTGGGTAGATAGCCTGCCTCAGCCTCTCAAGTGCTAGAGCTGTGGGTAGGTGCCAGCACGCTTGGCCCTCTGTGACTTTGAATGGCTTGTTTCCTGGGCTGAATCATGTCCCACATCTGGCAGGAGCACATTCGCTTATCAGCCTGTCCGGTGATGGACGCTTGTATGACCGCTACTGCTGTCAGGGACACGATTTCCCATGGGAATTCTTGTCTCCATCTGTTTCCATACCTGGGAACGGGATTGCTAGATCGTGGGGTAACTTCAGCCTTTTGAGGAACCACTCTCCAAGGCGGCTGTGCCAGTTTATGTTGGCATCAACAATGTATGAGGGTTCCAGTTTCCCACATCCTTCCCGACTTGCTACAATCTGTCTTTGAACAGTCAAGAAGCTGTGATAAGGGTCCATTGCCCAATGGTTTCTTTTTCTTTTCTTTCAGAGCATTGTCACATGTTCATGTGTGCGCACAACATGTGTGGGGGTGGGTGCATGTGGGGAGGCCCAAGATTGATTCTGAGAACCAACATTAATTGCTCATTCACCAGGTTTTGTTGAGGGAGGGTCTCTCAGGAGAGCCCAGAGCTAGTATGGTGAGTCTGGCTAGCCAGCTTGTCCTGAGAATCCCCTGCCTCTGCCTCCCACTGTTGGAATTCTAGATAGGCTGACTGTCCCCGCCTGCTGTGGGTTCTGGGGATCTGAACTCTGGTCCTCAGGCTTGCACGGCAAGCGCTTTAACCACCGAGCCGTCTCCCTGTCCCAGTCAAACGCCTTACAGTATCTTTTCTCCTCCAGCGAGTGAGCTAAGCTTGTATTTCATGTCTTTAAGGCTCCGTTGATCTAGCCGAGTATTACAGGCACACGCAGTCTTAGAGAAGAACAGTCCAAGGAGCGTTTGGAGCCTCGTGTGCAGTCTGTCTGAATGGCAGCTCTCTTCTGAGAGGCAGCCTCTTTCATCCTTTGGCACATCGCAGCATATTCCTGACTCTTTCTTTGTGTTCCAGAAGGGAAATGGCATTTTACAGCTTCCTTTTGCTGTTTCCTCGATGCTCAGAAGACTGAATCTCACACATGTCAGTGTCTGACTGACAGGACAGGGCAGGTGTCCCGGTGATGGCCCTAGTGATCAGCTGTTAGGAGACAGTCTGTCCTCGACATGGAGATGGTGGTCACAGACCCTCTCCTTGTGCTTGGGAAGGCTATGGTGTATGTATGATTGTGTCTTAGGGACCTTGCAATAGGCACTAACTCCAATCCTACGGGGCCATCACAAGCTGTGGTGTATCCTTCTGTTGGCTCCCCTACCCCCATTTGAACGGAAGTGTTTGCCCAAGCGCTGAGACTTAGCCTGTGAATGGCATACAAACAAAATCATTCATCGGGTGACTGATTTAGATGCTCAGAAATAGGCCTCAGCCAAGTCACTTTTCCCACACTGACATGCAAATCCAACCGCCCACGACACCAGCTGAATCAAGCGCTCCAGCGACTCTACCCACAGTGCGCTTGTTCAGCAAAGCAGCCCTAATCATCACAGCTATCTCTCTCTCTCTCTCTCTCTCTCTCTCTCTCTCTCTCTCTCTCTCTCTCTCTCTCTCTGTCTGCATCCTTTCACCGGAAGGAATATCTCTCCACCGCCCCCTCCCCGTTTAATTCTTCCGCCCCTTCTTTTTTACCTCAAGCAGAGGCAAAGGACAGGGGTGGTGGAGTTCTCCCTTCCCAACGGAATGATTCTAACCTACACGTGGAGATGGCAGCTCCCCCTAGTATGACACAACCCTTTCTCTGACTCTGTGGGGCGACAGCTCATTGTAGACCCTAAGTATGGTTTGTCTTCCCATTTCCTGGCCTTTGTTCATGCCCTTCCTGCCGGAACTCCTTTGGCCATCAAAACCTTACCCTATCTGAAAGGGTCATCTAAAGCCCCCCTCCTCCACACAGTATCCTCTGATCTTGTCCCCTCCCCTGAGCACACGGCAGGCACTTAGAAAGATGTGTTTGTTGCATAAGAGATTGAAAGAGGGAAGGAGCAGAACATTCACAGCCTCCACGGTTCTTCCTAGCTCTTATGAGAGTAAAATATTAGAATCTTAGCGGTCCTGGGGTCCATCCAGTTCCCCGGGTAAGAGCTAATGACTGTTGGAGGGCAGATGAAATCATTAATTGCAAGTTTTCCCTTCCCTAGTCTGTGCTGGGAAGCTGGAGGAAAAGCGATACTTCACAGGGCCACTTGGTTATGAGTCTTGTCGGGTGCCCATGAGGACAGGTTCTTCCTGATGTGTCTGGTGTTTAAAAACACTGCTTTAAAGGGACCAGTGGGGATCAAGGTTGCATATGTTTCTTTCTGAGTGTGTTGAGAGTCCAATAGCAAAGTCAAGCTTCTCAGGCCAGGAAGTCAAGGCCGCCAGGGTCCCTGGCAGCTATGTCTCCGGTCCCCAGAGCAGGGTACTAGATTAGGGCACAGAGAAGCTTCTAGGGGCTTTATTGTGACTACCTTTCTTTTCTGCAGCCTTGGATGGCCCCATTGGGTGTCTACAGTTGCATGTGGCTCTGTTCTCCTGAAATGGTGTCCTTTTGTTGTGGGCTGAGTGTGTTCCCTGGGATCCTAAACTGCAATCTTAAACCACAGTACCTGAGAATGTGACATTTGGAGTCTGGGTCTTTAACAAGGTAATGAAATTAAAACAAGTTCATAGCATAGACCTGGTGTGACTAGCATCGTTACAGAGAAGGGTAGTGGCCGGGCAGTGGTGGCAGTTGTGGCAGTGGTGGCAGTTGTGGCAGCGGTACACACTTTTAATCCTAGCACTCGGCGGCAGAGCCAGATGGATCACTGAGTTCAAGGCCAGCCTGGTCTACAGAGTTCTAGGACAGCCAGGACTACTCAGAGATTCCCCACCACCAAAAAAAAAAAAAGTAATGAGAAGACAACCTTTTTTCTTTTCTCCACCCTTCAAAATTTTTTTTTAAAAATTGTTATTGATACTTTGTGGGTTTTACATCATGCATCCAAATCCCATTCACCTCCTGGTCCCTTCACAAGTGCCCTCTGCCCTTGCAACCTTCCCCCTCAAAATAATAAAATAAAATGAAATAAAATAAAAAACAAAAACTAACCAAACATACAAAGAATAAATAATTAAGTAAACAAAAGTCTCACTGCTGTAAACAGAGACCCGAATAATTACACAGAAAACTATATTAATTGTAACACTGTTTGGCTGATGGCTCTGGCATATTCCTAGCTAGCTTTTATATCTTAAATTAACCCATTTCTATTAGTCTATGTATTGCCATGTGGTCGTGGCATTACCTCATTTTCTACATGTCTTGTTTCCTCGGCGGCCGGCTGGCTCGTGTCTCTTCTCTGTCGTTCCTCTTTCCAGAATTCTCTTAGTCCGATTTCCCTGCCTATATTTCCTGCCTGCCTACTGGCCAATATACGTTTTAATAAACTAATGCAAGGGACAAAATTTACAGTGCACAAAAGCATTATTCCGCAGCACACTGTGGAAGCCCTAGTGTAACACAGTGAGTCACACAGTATACCTTTAGTCTATACATCCTTACTTGTTAAAGTGTTCATTGCCATGAGTCATTGGTCTGGTTCGAGGCCTTTGGTTTCTGCTTCGCTATCAGTGCTGGGCCCTCACAGGGAACTCCTCTTGGATATCCTGTGTTGCCCTGTGTTGTGGAGATCCTGCAGTTTGGGATCTGCAGGTCCAGATGTCCGCCTGTCCCCCACACTCCCCCCAATAAACATCTTGCACTAATTCTGTTGCAAATAATGTATTCTCTTAGTGGTATACCTTGGCAGGGTCTGCAGAAAGGTAACCAGTTCGCTTTTTTATCTTTTCATTGGTGCCAAGGACTTACTAGGCTCTCCTGGCATTTGGTCTGGCCACACTGGGATCCTACATGCCCCCTCCACCCGCAATAGATCTGCTCTCTCTGTTTGTTTCTGTCGGTTCTCCCACCCTAAACTGTGTAAATGCCCTGTCCATACATTGTTGCAATGTGGGAACCAAAGGCCAGCTGAGGCCCCAGCACACCCCAGTTCTCCCATGTAGTGTCTGCTGATCTAAGCCTCAATATGGTACGCAGGGATCATTAGTCTATGAATTTGATTCCAAATTCTAGAGTCTGTTGCTTCAGCTTCGGCTTCCCTCTGCCTGCGCTACCCTCCACACAGGCATACCCATGTGGTCACGTATGTGCTTGTCTGGCTCTGCTACACACACACGGACCCCTCTTTCCTCTTCTGCTCCCCACCGGTTTTCTCTCGCCCTGCAGCACCCCTGCAGATCCACTACATCATCTCTCCGTTCTCACCTGCAGTTCTGCAGCCTGCTTCACCCGCAGGGTTCCACTTTGCTGCCCCCTCTCTTTCCTCCACGGACTCAGATTTTATTTTTCATCCCTTGGCCTCAACACAAATCCAAACCTAAGGACTTGATTTCCAAAGTCTCACAAATTGTTAACAGCTGTTACTGCCACAGACAAATGGTCCCCAAATTTTTATACCTAAACTTGCTCTGCTACATTCCCAAAGTCTCTTACCTCTAAGGTTCTACTTCCCCACTCTTAAAAATCTGCTCTGTATTGTAAGATTATGTTCTTCAACTCTTAGCTCAGGATTTGTAAATTGCTCACCTGACATGGTTTAAAATCTATATAATTTGTAATGAAGTGTGTTTCCCACGGAAAGCTTTGTTCATCTGTTTCTCAAAAAAGATGTATCTGCCCGTGTCTTTAGTAAGTCTGTCTGTGCATTCTGGTGTGCCTGTAAGGATCATTTAAACATGTCACGGGACAAAAATAGGTCAGATATTTTTGTTGTCTCTGCTGCCACCAGCCACCGGCCACCACATGGTTGCTTTTATGGCTGGACCCCAGAATATATCTCTGAGGCCCTGCTCCCTGGATTTCACTTAGCAGGAGTTTAGATGCCTTTTTGGTGTGGATCGCATTAGAGTTGTCTTATGCTGTTCTATTTCCTTGGAAAGCCGGCTCTAGAGCTGGGTTCTGACTCCCTCTTCTCTAGACTCAAGCATGTTTAAAGGTTTCCTCTAGGCCCCGTGTCAGGTTGAGTTACTAGGCACTGAGAGCAAAGCAGAACAACCCCCTAAAATTAGACTTTGTTTATGTGAACATTCTAAACCTCAAGATTTATACACACATTTTAATGGATAAGGTTAAAAAATCTATAAAACCTATGGAGAAGGTTAACTTAAGATGATGAAGACAAGTAACATGTGCTTGGTAGTTAAAAATCCGTGCCTAGGTAATCTTAAAGAAACCATGTGGCATGATTCCATTCTGGGACACAAGCATCATGTGGCTTCCTGCCCTCATTCGGCAGCCATGTGGCTGGTTGCTAATGTTGCTAATGTTGGAGAAGATAGACATCATGTGACTTCACAGACATCTTAATTAATGGTGGCCACATGGAGTGGGGCTACCAAGGAGGAAACAACAGGTCTCCAAGATATTTTATATTAGAATGGATTTTTGTGTGATAATTCTTGTCTTATCCTAAACACAGTTTATGGCTAAATCCCAGACATTAAATATTAAATAGTTTGCCCTATTAGACCTTGTTTTTGCCTTGTGTGAATTATAGTTGTGCCTTGTTTTTTCCCTCTTGAAGTAAAAAAGGGTACTTTCTTTTTGAGAGATTTTAAACCTTTTAAGAGAAAATTCTGGAATTTTAAAAAACATTAATTTGCAAAAAATACTGAATATATTTTAAGAAATAGCTTTTTAAAAATATTTAAATTTACAATGCTATTAATCATTTTGAGTTTATAAAATATTTTATTATATACAGTCTTGATAAATAGGCAGCTTTTAAAAATATATTATTTAGTTTGTATATAGTGCTCTGTCTGCATATTTTTCTGCATGCCAGAAGAGGGCATCAGATCTCATAGATGGTTGTGAGCCCCCATGTGGTTGTTGGAAATTGAACTCAGGACCCCTGGAAGAACCTCTGAGCCATCTCTCCAGCCCTAAATAGGCAGCTTTAACAGCAGCAAACACCCAGCTCCTCTCCCAAGACTTCTGCTCTTTTCTTAGTTTTCTTCATGTATAAAATTCAGAACACAGGGCTTGCTTTTCTAAGAGCTACTCCTAGATCTAAACACAGTTTATCTTACTATCAGACTCCAAAAAGGCAGGCAAATGATGGGGGATTCCCCTCTGTATGCTATGAATATGTTTTATTACTATTAGTTAATAAAGAAACTACTTTGATCTATGGCAGGGCAGAATATAGGTAGACAGGAAAACTAAACCGAATGCAGGGAGAAAGAAGGCGGAGTCAGAGAGACACCATGTAGCTGCCGAAGAAGAAGGGCTCCAGAAACTTACCTGACAGTCATGGCCTTGTGGCAACACACAGATTAATAGAAATGGATTAGTTTAAGATGTAAGAGCTAGTTAGAAATATGCCTGAGCCATTGGCTAAACAACGTTGTAATTAATATAGTTTCTGTGTGATTATTCAGGCCAGGGCAGTCTGGAAACCAATGCACAGTCTCCGTTTACAGGTAAACTCACAAAACAGATTTCAATGTAACTTTTTACTATTCCTTTATTTAAAGGAAAACCTTTTCCAATGCCTGCTTTCAGCAATCAAGCACCTGTTTCTTGTGATGAATGAGCAAATAAAAAAAGGTGTAAAGTTTATATAAGGTCTGAGGATACAAAAGCTTAAGTTATGATGACTGAAGAAGATATTTTAGAGTCTAAGAAGGTGTTTTAGGGTGTGTATGAATGTCTGAGGACATGAAGAAAGGGACTTAAGGTGTGTAGATGCAAGTTACAGAGGTCTAAGGACATAAGACTAGGTTGCAAGGATGTGAGAAGGTTTTTTTCCTTTTGTTTCGTTTTGTCTTGTTTTCTGGCTCTCCGAGACAGGGTTTCTCTGTAGCTTTGGAGCCTGTCCTGGAACTCACTCTGTAGATCAGGCTGGCCTCAAACTCACAGAGATTGACCTGTCTCTGCCTCCCAAGTGCTGAGATTAAAGGCTTGCGCCACCACTGCCTGGCTGAGAAAGTGTTTTGGGGTATGTGGATCGATACAATTTGTTAAGGTATAAAAAGATTGCTTAAGGTATATTAAAAAAGTTTTTTTCCCTCACTATGCTATTGTTATCCTAAGACTTCAAAAGTTTAGAGTTTTACCATTCACCAATGGAATTCTGTGAAGCTATTCATCTAGCTCTGGTAAAACACCCACTACTGTTGTCATGGTCACAATCTCACGATTTTAAATTCCCTTTGGCTGTCCTCTAAACATAGGCTTAAAGGTGCATCTCATCAGACTAAAGACATCTCTGTCCAGTCCATATCTGACTCTCAGGATGGAGAAAAAATGCTCATGGATTTTAACCCGACGTGATAGCTTTTGCTAGGATTCAAAGGCATGAATCCACTTCAGCTGTTTTACAGACACCAGTTAACTGACTTTTCTATAATGTGGATTTCAATACAATGGTTATGCTAATATATCTAAAACTTTTCTCTCCTTTAGTCAACTAAAATTCATATAACTTCAGGAAACCTGAAAAGGTCATAAGGCTTAGATCCACTTATCAACAGGCCAAATGGAACCGTTCCAAATGTAAGGTTTTTCTTAAGTTCATGAATTTTAACTTCTGTCCCTTATCTATATCTCAGCAAATTTCCACTTGGCTGACAGACACGTAATTCAGGGAGCTCCTGCAAGCTGCAAGCTGCTGAGCTCTGGACTTGCTGGAAGTAGATAGCGATCAGTCCCGCTGACGTCATTCTCTCCATCCCTTCACCTGTATCAGCTAATCAAATGCTTCTGATAAATGCCCCATTGCCAGCCTTTGAGTAGCCCCGACAATTGACGCCCATTTCACCTGGAAGCAGCTACAGAACAAAGCACATTGCCCTAGCCCCATAACAGGTTGGAAAAGGCTTAAGTCAAAAGAGAAAATGGCTACCAATAATGCCAATTAATATACCAGGAAAAATGGGCTCAGATTTCTCAATAGGTGGCTTCATTAGCTAAAATGGTTCTACAGTATGATCGGGCACTTGGCCTGCGTTTTTGCAAAACAAAGAGATACTATCCATCATAGGGCCTTTGGCCCTTCTTCTTTCTGCTCATTTCTGTTGACTCTTACGTTATTAATACAGTAACCAAACCATATTTCTTATCTGGGTACCATTCAGCTGGTGGTTATTAGATCTAAGTATAAACTGGTATGCATCACAGAGTCAATGATTTGACCCAGAATACAACTTCAGGGGGGATTGTTAGACCCTAAATTAACCTGTAAATCCCACTTGTCCATGAACCAGATAACTTCCTGGAATTCTGGGAGTTGTAGTTCTCAAAAAATAGTAACAAAGCCTCATGGAAAAATAAGGTGGCCTATGGGTTTTGTCCATATAAGCCCTGACAACATTTATCTCCAGACCACACAGCTGGAAAGTTTCCAGATGATGGCCCTGATTAAATTCCATCTTGGTCAATACTTAAAATTTTAATAAAAGTTTACTTAAATTAAAAAAAAAATCAACTTTACCTTCTGCCCCTAATATATATCTGTCTCAAGCCTGGGACAAAAGGCTGAAGTACCTATCTGACATATCAAAGCTGGACCAGGTTCTCCTAGCATCCCTCAGTCCCTACTTGTTATAGGGTACGGCTCACATACTCTACCCTAAATTTTAAAGATTGACAATGGTCCTACCTTTACTAGCTCTCAGTTCAAGGCCTTCTGCTCACAATGGGAGATTACCCACCACAAGGGAATTCCTTACAATCCTCAGGGCCAAGAGATCATAGAAAAACACATCAAACTCTAAAGGCTCAGCTTAAAAACAAAAATGAGCATCTACACCTTTAGCATACAATTGGCAATGGGCCTGGTCACCCTAAATATATTTAACATCTACAAGACTCCAAATACCCTTCCATTTTCCTTTACTGGCACAAACCGGGAGTGGCGCTTCCATCTTTGTACAATGTAGTAACCCCCCCGGATGGAATAGGAACAGGACTTAACCCTCACTGCACAACGAGAAGGGGTATTTGCTTGTGTTTTTCCATAGGACCAACTGAGGCCTATTTGAATCCCAGCCAGAAATGTCTGACATCACCCCGCTGATCAGAAAGATGACTCTTCTATTACTGACTGATTAAGGACCGAGAAGAGGAAACCCCATCCCTTGCAGAACAAGATCTCCTGGAAGGACATCTACAACCTGGTCGCAGCTGCCCAAGTCATATTCCCTGACACATACACACACACACACACACACACACACACACACACACACATGCACACGCCCCACAAGCCTTCCTCTCTACTATTTAAATGACAGTTTTTGTTGTATTACAGCCATGTCCGGCCACCTCCTAATTCTTAACCCAGTACCTACCTCTGGTGTTTTTTCCCTTTGGGAAACCTGTGACGCCAAGAACTAGGAGATCAGGTCTGTAGACTGCCCCAGTGAAGAATGCCAAAGCTCTATTTCTATTCCTGTCTACCCTAACTCAACCCCTGTAACCCCTCAACCCATTTCTCTGCTTCCCCTATTGGCAAAAGGATTACAAAGGAGAAGCAGGCTGCTGTTGCGAAATGTTCCTTAACACTGTGTGAATATATGTTGCTGTGATTGGTTTAATACAGAAGCTGACTGGCCAATAGCTGAACAGAATAAGGTTAGGCAGGAAAGTCAGACTAGAAGAATGCTGGGGGGAAGAAGGGCAGAGCCAGGAGTTGCCAGCCAGACACAGAGGGAGCAGGAGATGAACATGCCATGTTAATAAAGGTACTGCCACCTGACAGAGGGTAGATAAGGAAGATGGGTTAACTTAAAATGTAAGAGCTAGTAAGTAATAAGCCAGAGCTATTGACCGAGATTTGTAATTAATATAAGCCTCAGTGTGTTTATTTGGGAGCTGCTGGAGGTACAGAAACTTCTGCCTTCAGGCTGCCTCATGAATCAGGACCATTACAGTGGCTGGTGTTTCTAGTCCTGCACAACTGAACTCAGTTCCCACAGAAATAGCCTGTTTCAAAACCTAAGTAACCGTCTAACCATTACTATAGATGGCCCCTGGCATAAGAGATGGAGAATGGGAGTCCTGGGAAAGCCATACCCCACTGGCTATGCTTCACATCCCTCTGTGGATACTCATAGTTCTCGACAGTTGGTACAGACTTCCCGGTCCATGCTAACCCATAGAATCATTCTTAAGCAGGAGACACAACTAAGAAGAAATGTTCAGTCCAGCTTGGTTGCAGTATGCGCGATATGCTGCTGGCCTGCTGCCCTTCGCATCCCACCCCCATGCTGTTCCATGTTTCTTTTGCACTTCACTTTCTCAGTCGTAGCTTGTAGCTGTTCCCATTAACGTCTCCTTTCAAGATAATTCTTCAGTACCCCCTCTTCTGCAGAAGGTCTGCGATCTCTCCTTTATTAACCCCTACCTCTTCCTCTGCCTTGTGGGGCCCTTGTTTAAATTCTATCCCGGGTGCTTTTCCAACATCACAATCTGTGCTAATTCCCCAGCCTTTCTTTGGTGTCGATGAACCATTAGCCCTTGTGTTAACTCATCCTTTACAGGTTTTTGTAATCCTGTAATAATTATCCCACAGGTTTTTATTTAAAGATTTATTTATTATGTACACAGCGTTCTGTCTGCATGTATGTCTGCAGGCCAGAAGAGGGCACAAGATCTCATTACAGATGGTTGTGATCTACCATGTGGTTGCTGGGAATTGAATTCAGGACCTCTGGAAGAAGAGCCATTGAACCAGTGGTCTTAACTACTGAACTGTCCCTCCAACCCCTATTCCTTAGGCTTACCTACATGAATTTGAGGAATTTGCCTGGCTAATAGCCATAGTCACAAACAGCCTTGAGTCTCTTCAATGACAAATAACCTCCCTAGCCAGAGTTGTACTACAAAACAGAGGGGCCTTAGATTTAATAACTGCTGAACATGGGGGGATTTGCATAGTATTGGGAAAAGAATTTTACCTTTATGTAAATGAATCAAATGTTATTGAGAACAATTCCTATCTACTCAACAATTAGGCAGGTTCAATAATCCCTTGTTTTCTTGGCTTCTACCCTTTGGTAGCCCCCTAATTATGCTATGTTTTATTCTGATATTTATTTCCTGCATTACCACCACTGCTAGGGTTACCACCAATCATGGCATAGTCCACTATCAGACTCTGGGCCCCTCTGATAGGCTCTCAAAGTTTATCATGACATCTCCCCATTATAAAATCAAATGGGGAGATCTTGGAGAACCCTTATTTAAGCTTGCAGTCCATCATGTCTGGATAACTTTGAGACTGGCGCAAAATGGTGGACCCCCTTTCTCAGGGAGCCTTCTTCTTCTCCTCTAACCTTATTTGGAGGGTGTCTCTAACTCAGATGCCTGACCTTATTTGGAGAATGATCCTTCACAGAGCTCCCTGAAAACGTTGTGTAACTCAATACATTAAGTCCTTCTCTTTCCTCCCACCCATATGATAATTAGGTGTTGTGTCATGACCAATCAGCCCTTCTTGCCTGTAACCTTAGGAACCCTTATATCCCTTACTCCTGGACCAATAAAATGAGCTGTGACTTTCTGAAGCTGACTCTCCAAAGTCCTTTCGGTCATGCCCATGGTCATTTGGACCCTGATGGCTGCTCTACTCCCTTAGCTCTAACGGACTGATAGCCAACAACTCTGATGAAGAGAAGACCCACAAGAGATGTCAGGGTGGGCTAACTCATAGCCCTGGTTCTGGGCCTGGGTGGCTGTTGGGTTGAAGCCTGCCAGGTTTCCCTCATCAACACCACTAGGGTGAGTTCTCCAGCATTGCCCTGGCTAGCTCTCCCAATGCAGCAGGCAGCAAGGAGCAGGGCCACTTCTCCTGTTCTCATGCCCTTGTGTTGGGCTCACTTGCTCCCACACCACGAGGGCCAGCTCTACTGTTGCCCAGGTGAGGTGCAGGGCCTGCTCTCCCGAGTGCTACAGTTCCACTTCTCTTTACGACAAGGTCTCATTGCGTAGGCCAGGCTCTTCTAAGCCTGAGAGTCTCCTGTCTCAGCTTTGCAAGTACAGGGGTTACAGGTGTGTGCCACCACAACTCATGAGAAGACAGCTATCTAACAAGCCAAGAAAAGAAACCTCAGAAGGAGCTCTGTGACACTTTGTCTTCCAGCCTCTAGGACTGAGGCAATGGGTTTCTGGTGTTTAGAAGACTAATCCTTCATTCAGGATTACTATGGAGAGTCTGTGTTCGTGTTATCCCCTTTGTAGGGTACAAATATTCATTCCCAAAGGATACTCCTGCCTTGGGTGCTAACAGAGCAGCCATAGAAGTTTGCCACCAAGCAGTAACTGCACTTCTTCTTCCATTTTCATATTTGTGTGTTCCATAGAAAATCTCAGACTCATGACCCCCTAGCTCCACCTACTCAGCTCCCACTGTCTTTTCCAGTGTCCTAGTTGGATCGTTCTCTCTGTGCGGGATGAATACTCATATATACTCGTGTGTGCTTTTGAGGACATGGAATGACATAAGGGACAAGATTTAACAGTCCCAGAAACATTGGCTTGGCCTGGCATAGGCTACCCCTCCATGCAGAAGGAACTTCACATTGGTACTCGCCGTTTGCAGTATAGAGCATTCCCTCACTTGGACCAGGTGTTGTTGCAGGGTGTTTGACCACACTGTGAACCCCGAGATTGCATTTTTTTTTCCCCTGGGAAAACATGTTTCTAGTTGTGGTGTGGCTCAGCCCTAGCACATCCCTTAAATCCAAGAGCTTTCTGCTAATTGTAAATGGGATTAAGTAAAATCAAGCATAGGTCAAGAGGCAGAGCAAGTAACCAGTTGGCGGGACGAGAACACAGGAAAAAGAACCATAGAGTAGGGGGGAGTCAGGAAGACAGAGAGACGCACGGGAAGTAGAAGGGAGGGGCACTCAGTGTGAGGGGATTGATTGAGATGGTGTAAGGAAATAGGGAGGCTTCTGGGATGTCAATGGAGGAGAAAGGTCGGCTGGGTGCTTTCTTTGCCTCCCTGACCTAGCATCTGGATCCCGGGTCTTTCTTGGTAAAAATTGAATGATATGATTTAGTAAAAACCAACAAGGTGTAGTGGTGCACATTTGTGCACTTAGGAGGCTGAGGCAGGAGAATTGCCAGCCCAGGCCATACGCTGAGACACTGTCTCTAAAACCAAAACCAAGCCAAAGCAAAACCCATTTCTCATGGTTATACCCTCAGTCAACCATCTAAGGAATTTTGAGAATATCGTTGTATTACTTTCTTTTGGTGGTTGTTGGTTTTGGTTTTGGTTTTGGTGATGAGACAGGGTCTTACTATATAGCTCTGACTGGTCTGGAACTTGATAGGTAGGCCAGGCTGGCCTGGAACTCATAGAGATCCGCCTGCCTCTGCCTCCTGAGTGCTGGGATTAAAGCCTGGGCCACCATTCCCAGCTGCACCGCTTTCATTTTTAGGATGACTCTTAGACTCCGGAGGAGCCTTGGTCAGGGTCACATAGCCAGGAAGTGGCAGTAACAGAACGAGCCTTTTTCCCATTGATATTCCAGCTGTCTTCACTCTACCACGCTACCTTGTGTAAACATTAAGAACTTTGTGCTGTTGGCTGGTTTGTTTGTTTGTTTGTTTGTTTAAAATTTTCTTTTATTTTGTGTGTGTTTGAGTATTTAATCTGAATACACATATGTGCACTCTCTGCATGCCTGGTGCCTAAGGAGGCCAGATGTTGGATCCTTTAGACTGGAGTTACAAGTGGTTGTGAGCTGCCACGGGGGTGCTGGGAATTGAACCCCGGGTCCTCTGGAAGAGCAGCCAGTGCTCTTGTAGATGGCAGCAGGCTTTTTTTTTGACCACCAGCCCCCAAAATCGTGACACAGAGACTTATATTAATTATGAAAGCTTGGCTTATAGCTTAGGCTTGTCCCACTAGCTCTTTTAACTTAAATCAACCCATTTCTACTCATCACACACACACACACACACACACACACACACACACACGATTCTTTAGAGTGGTTTATAGGATGCAGTCTGAATAGTCCAACAATGTTCATCTCACACTGGAGAGGCTGAGAACGCAGCGGGGCTCAGTCCATGAGGCTGGATGTCTCAGCCGTCCTGCTCTGACCCTGGAGGTCTCCTGGAGAGCTGCTGGTCTTCACTCTGCACTGCCAGTCTGAAGAAGTTGGGTTTTAACACTGGCAAAGGAATGCTGCAGCAATGGGATAGATGAACTTACCCGCAAGACAAAAACAAACAGAAGAAGCAGGCAAAAAAAGCAAAATTTCCTTCTTCCATGTCCTTCTTTCCTAGGTTGCCCACATTCAGGGTAGGCCTTTGTGCTACAAATAATCTGATCAAGAATGCCACCCCCACCCCTGTGCTCACACACAGAAGTGCCGGACAGCTTGCAGTAAAGTTGACAACCAAGAGTAACTGTCATATCCTCCATACCCTAAATTCGTGGGTCAAACCCTACGTCCTGGTGTGATGACATCAGGACGGAAGACCTTTGGGAAGTGGTTAAGACTAGATGAGTCCAGAGGTGGGGCCCTCGTGAGGGGTTTATGATCTTATAAAAGGACACCAGAGAGTAATCTCTCTCTCTCTCTCTCTCTCTCTCTCTCTCTCTCTCTCTCTCTCTCTCTCTCTCTCTCTCTCTCTTTCACTCAAATATTTGTTACTTTTTAATCACAACAGCCAGATACTGTCAAAAACAAGGGAGGAACAATTTTGGCTCTCGGTTTCAGGGGCTCTGTCCATCATGGTTGGTAAGACAGAACAAAGAAGCTTGGCTCACATCCTGATGGGTCAGAAGCTGAGGCAGGAAGTGACCAAAGAGAATAAACCCTCAGCAGGAACCCTCCTCAAAGAAACTTATTTCATCTAGACCTCTCCTCCCCCTTAGGACCAAACATTCCAATCATGAGCCTATGGGGGGGCACTATATATTCAAAGTATAGAACAGGGTCTTGCTACTGTGGCTGATCCAAGCTGGAAAGTCATCATCCTCTTCAACCTCCGTGCAGGTATGCATCACCACCCCGTCAAAGCACTCTTTCAGCCGCGTGAGAACACAGAGAGCAGGCACGGTCCGTGAGCCAGGAAGCAGACCCTCTCCAGATTCTAAATTTGCTTTATGGTTTTATCAATGACATCTCATTCTCCAGAAATAGGACGGAAAAGTTCTATCATTTAAGCCATCTAGTCTAAGATGCTTTCTTACAGCGGCAGAGCTGAGACACCGGCCACGCCCCTCCGCCCACCGAGCTCTCGGCAGGCAGTCTAGAGTTAAGGCTAAAATGCCCAGCCTCCTGAAGTCTGAGCTCCGGTAACACGCGCTACCATCAGCTGTCCTTGGTATCCCTCCATCTGTGTAACTGAGTGTTCCTAACACAGTGGGCACTCGGTCAGCAGCGAAGCTCCTTCCTGCTTCCTGCCGCCCCCTGACTAAGCCGGTCCTGAGGCTGAAGACAGAATGAATCTTCAGACACTGCCAAGAGGCACCGTTGACAAGGGTGGTGATTCAGGCTGAGTTCCCGGAGGTTCGGAACACACTGTGTGTGTGTGTGTGTGTGTGTGTGTGTGTGTGTGTGTGTGTGTGTGTGTTAATGGATCTGCTGGCTCCTTTGTGTGTGTGTCAGAAACGGATGATCTGCGGAAGAGGTTTCTCCCATCTCCCAGCAACTGGGTGGCAGTCCTTCAGGGGGAGAAACGGATGCTTTCTTGAGAGCCCTTGGGGTGCCAGGAGGGCTGCTGGGGAACACGGGGCCACCCGTGGAAGCAGCTGCAGAGAGACAGGCCTCAGCTGCTCTGTCCCTTGCTCCTTAGTGGTTCCAAGGTCCTTGTCAGTGGTAATGACAATTACACATAGGGACCATCGTTTCTGGCCAGACCCTAGACTAAACTTTTAGCTGTCCTCTGGCTCAGTTCCCAGGACCCTGGGAGGATGCCTTGATCTGCAAATGAGGACGATGTGGCTACTGGAGTCAAGAAGGCGGGGTTATTTGCTCAAGCACTGGTTTGGTAAACAGCTAATGTTTCAGTCAGCATCGTGTTCCTGCCCTCCCTTCTCCCTCTTCCTTTCCTTTCCTTTTCTTTCTTCCTTTCGGGGAGTAGTTTTAGCATCTGCCCCTTGTTAGGCACTAGAGAGCTCCAGAGATAGGACAAGGAACATGACAGCTAGGTCCCCACCTGCCCCAAACCCTTCCTCAGCAGCCCTGACATGTAGAATGATTCCTCCCACAGTGCTGCCCCCTGCCCCCAGCTCTTCTCCAGGCTTTAGGCGAGTTCAGAAGTGAACGCGCTGAGGCTGAGGTGTGGAACACTGGGCACACTTAGCAAAAGCCTGGGGAAAGATTTGAAGCCAGACTTTACAGTGACTGAGTTTGTCTAAGATAGGGGCATGGTGGCAGGCAGTGGGGAGGGGCAGAGGCTGAGAGAGGCTAGATCGAGATGGAGTCAGGGAGGGTAACTGTGGGAATTTTGAGTGGATGGAGGAGAAAAGCCTATGACAGCATCAGGGAGGGACATCAGGTGTGGGGAGTGTGGGAGGCAGGAGTGCCAAGCTCAGGGCCACAGTCTGCCAAACACATGCCAACTGATATCTGCTAACATTTGCTAGGGCACCTAACGTCTCCTCCATTTATTTTAGAACTATTATTTTTCCTTTCCCCTCCTTCTTCCCTCCCTCCTGTCCTCTCCCTTCCTTCTTTTCTTTTTTTAAAAATATTTATTTATTTAGTTATTTATTACGTATACAATATCCTGTCCTCTTCCTTCCTTCTTTTCTTTTTTAAATATTTATTTATTTATTATGTATACAATATTCTGTCTGTGTGTATGCCTGAAGGCCAGAAGAGGGCACCAGACCTCATTACAGATGGTTGTGAGCCACCATGTGGTTGCTGGGAATTGAACTCAGGACCTTTGGAAGTGCAGGCACTGCTCTTAACCTCTGAGCCATCTCTCCAGCCCCCTTCTTTTTCTTTTGGTATTCTGAGACAGGATTTCTTTTAAAAACCCTAACTACCTGGAACTTGCTTTGTAGAGCTGACTGGGCTTGAACTCAGAGATCTTCCTGCTATGTTTGACTCTCTCTCTCTCTCTCTCTCTCTCTCTCTCTCTCTCTCTCTCCTCTCCCTCTGTCCCTTCCTTCTTTCCTTGAGTATTTTATTTATTCTTTGTCAATTTTATAATGTATACAAAGTATATTATCATACCCGACCACCTCCACCTTTCTGCATCTTTCAGATGCCCGACCTGTTCTCCCACCTTCCTGCTCTCTGCTTTTTTGTTGGTTTGTTTGTTTTGTATAACCCACCAAATTCAGTTAGTGTTGTCTGCATCCTCATAGGTGTGTGCCCATCTTCCACCAGAGTGTAGACAACTTACCAGTGGCCGCTGTTACAACCTTGGAGGGAAAGGTATCCTGACCTGCTCATATGTTTGCATGCTTAGCTTATAGGTAATGGACTGTTTAGGAAGGATTAGGAGGTGTGTCCTTGTTGGAGGAGGTGTATCACTGGGGGTGGGATTTGGGGTTTCAAAAGCCCACAGCAGGTCCAGTGTCTTTCTCTCTGCCTGCTGCCTATGTGTGAGGGTGGGAAACTCTCAGGTTCTGCTCCAGCGTCATGCTTGGCTACTTCCCGCCATGGTGATAATGGACTAACCCTCGGAAACTGTAAGCCAGCACCCAATCAAATGCTTTCAAATTGCCTTGGTCATGGTGTTTCTTCACAGCAATAGAACAGTACTAAGACACTGGGCAAGAGGCAACTTTGAGAATATCATTTATATATTAATGTAACAAGAGACTAGGTTTCTACTTATTTTTTATTGATGAAATTCCAGATGCAACAATAACTGGATATGGTCTTTAGAATTATGTTTTAAATATAGGTGTCTTAGAGCTGTGTTTGAATACCAAGACCAAAAGCAACTTCGGGAGAAAAGAGTTAATTCCAGTTAATTCCAGAACATGTGTCCTGATCATACTCCATCATTAAGAGAAGCCCAGTCTGGAACTTGAGAAAGGACCATGTCTGCAGGAATGGAAAGCAGAAGCCATTTACTGACTTCTTTATCATGGCTTGCCCAGCTTGCTTTCAGGCCCACCTGCCCAGGGGTGACAGCTCTAACAGTGAGCTGGGCCGCCTTCTACCAATCAGTGATGATGAAAGTGCCCTTCCATACAGGCCAATCTGGTGGAATTTAACAAGGACACCCTAGGACTCTGATGAAGACTTTGGGACCATTCCGTGACCTTCGTCTTGTTCTTACTCTTTTACCAGAGCTTGAGACACTCTCTTACATCTTCTCTGGTGGAATGCTTACATGCCTTCCTCTCTCATCGTCTTTAATAGTAACTCTGTTACTGTGTGAGAGAATTCTCTTGGGGAGATGCACCACACACACACACACCTCAGAAAGGGAACCCACAACAGACCACCAAAGTCCGACTTGGAGAACCAATGAGTTTTAATTGAGGTCACTAACAGCAGTGTGGGTGAGGGGCTCCTTACAGGAGCACACCCCAACATGGGTGATGACCCTCAAAAGCTCCATCCCGGGAGCTCTCTGCAGCTTGCAGGCAGGTAGACAGATCTGAGAACTGTCCTCCGGGCAGCCTGGCTGGTCAGTCTCTTCCTCGAGCAGTTGTGTGTTGATTCTACAGGTCTGGGGCCGGGGGGTGGGGGGGACGGCATGGAGACTCTTGAGAATTTGAACTCTCCCAGACACATGACTTTTGTTTACCTTCTGAGTCTAACGAACCTCCAGTCTCTCTCGGAGGGAGTGTTTCTGTTTGTACAACACTCTGATCGTTTAGTAATGACTGCCTAGCACGGAAGAGTCCCGTGAACCGCTGGCAATGCCTTTCAAGGGCATGGATGAGGAGTATGATGGTGTCAGTATTTGCTATGCCGGGTATGCCAGCAATGTGGCTACCACCAAGACGGGCTATGGTTCTTCTCGAGGATATCTCTGGCCTTGGCTGGTCATGCTCTTTTTTTTTTGTTGTTTGTTTGTTTGTTTGTTTTTTTGTTTTTTCGAGACAGGGTTTCTCTGCAGCTTTTTAGAGCCTGTCCTGGAGCTAGCTCTTGTAGACCAGGCTGGTCTCGAACTCACAGAGATCCGCCTACCTCTGCCTCCCGAGTGCTGGGATTAAAGGCGTGCGCCACCACCGCCCGGCTGGTCATGCTCTTGAAAGTGGTTTTGGGACCTTGGGCTCTTGAGTACCATTCTCTCTTTGTCTGTCTGTCTCGGTCTCTTTTTCTCTCTCCTGTCCAGACACCATGAGGTGAGTAGTCTTGTCTCACCACATATTCCCTACTATGATATGCTGTCTCATCACCGGCCCTAAAATGATGGAACCAACTGACTGAAAACTGAGAGACAATTAAACTTTCCTCTTTTTAAGTTGTTCAACTCAGTCATCTTGTCATGCTGATGGAAAACCAACATGGGAATCTGGCAAAATCTCAGCAATAGTTAACTGGATGGGCTCTCTCCATCCACCAACCACAAGAGTCAGGTCTGGTGAGTGTGAAAGCTCATAATAGCGAGCCTAATTCTGCCGTGGACAAAAGCTGAGAACATTGTTTCTTATCTTTAATGTTTACGCTATGAGGGTGTAGCAACTATTAATATCTACTAATATCCTTACATTAGTAGTACAGAGAAGGGAAACCATGGTCAGGGCATGCTTATCTTGTGCAGAAGCTATTAATTCAAAGTCCAAGTTATTAGAAGCCTGTGTAGACCAAGTGCTGTTGCCAGGTATGATTGGCATCCAGATCTCATTAGTAGGGAGCAAAGAGACCCAGGACTGCCAGCACCTTCTGTGTGGGGGGACTTCTCAGTATGGGGATGGCTGGACTCAGAGAAGAGGAGTCATCTGAACACAAGAACATGGCGTTACAGCACCATCTGGAAAACCTTTGACTGCAGCATGATCACAGATAAGCACACCCTCCACCCTCCACCATCTTTACCGTCCTAGTAAGTGCTACCTGTCAACACACTGAGAATCATCTAAGAAGGGAGTCTCATCTGATCGCTGCCCACATTGGATTGGCCTGTGGACTGTCTGTGCGGGATTGTCTTGTTTCTTGATCTCAGAGAGCACAGCCCACTGTGGGCGGCACCATTCCCTGGGCAGGTGGTCCTGGGCAGTATAAGAAAGCTGGCTAAATATAAACCTGTGAGTGAGCCAGCCAGTAGCGTCCTTCCAGTTTCTGCCCCCAGTTCCTCCTTGAGTTCCTGTTCCAACTTCCCTCAGGGAGGTTTGACCTGAAAGTGGAAGTCAACAAGCCCTGTTCTCCCCTGCGTTGCTTTTGCTCAGTGCATTTTATCATATCAACAGAAAGGAAACCTGAATATCCACATTTCAACAGGGCAAGAGAAATCCAGCAGTTTTGACTGATTCACAATTGAATTAGGTCAGTGTTCTTCAACAGAATTTTATTTCCTAATATAACCAGGCATGCTGCTCAGTGCACACCAGGAATGTGGGTTGCAACAGCAAGGTGATGGTAAAGATCCCGAGTACATGGAAAAATGCTGCTAAGACGCCACTAAATAGAAAAGGTGGGTTAGAAACAGGGTGGGCATGCTCTAGTTTCCTTTATTTGTGGATTAGTTGATTGCACTGCTGGAATCAAGCCCATGTCTTTGCCCATGTTAAGCAAATGTGTGCCACTGAACTGCGTCCCCAACCTCTCCTCTCTATCCCAAGTGTATCATAAAGCTCGCTCTCGTCAGCATCAACACCTTCAGGTGAGAGAGAGGAGGCACAGGTGCCCCTACCAGATGCAATAGGAAATCGTACCAGAAAGGCCAGGCAGTGAAAGCCAAACACACACCAGTCAAGAGCTCTTTATCTAGGAGAAACTTAAAATAATCATCCAAATCCTCTAAAGAAGGCAATGGCCAAATTTAACACACTTCTAAGACTATAAAAGAGACCCAAGGCAAATGAGAATTTGCTTTTGTCAAGGCAGAGCTAGAAATATTCTGAGGAGGGATATGGATTTTTATGAATTGCAAACCCTGCAAATGCATTAAAGAGTTAACATATTGGTTAGATAGCTACAGTTTTATACATGAAAGAGGAGGGGCAAGGCCATAGAGTCCAGTTATGGCCCAACAGTCCATACACATCATATGCAGAAGTAGCCAGCTAGTTCATCACCAATGCTCCCGTCTCTTAGGGAAGCATGCTTATACGCAGAGGCATATAACGCTGTAACACACCAGCAGGGATTATCTCTGACTGGCAAGAGTCTTTGATTCCTTGGTGTTTAGATGCACTTCTAGGCCTTTTCTTCAAAAAACTCTATCATGCAAAATATTACTTAAGAAAGAAATAGTAGTAGTGGACGCTTTACTGGTGGAGGTGTGGCCCAAGACACCTAGTAGATGCCTGATAGCCCAGATAGTCCAACACTCTCTAGACACTACATTTTGTTCTATAAATACACACTTTTGATAAAGTTTAATTCATAAATTAAGCAGAATGACAGAACAGTTGTAACAATAAACATATACTATGTGCCCTGTCTCGAAAAACCAAAAAAAAAACATATACTATGTGTTAGTTTACTGAAAATATACTCTACTGCAAATTACATGAATACAGTCTCCCTCTTTTCCTCAAATCATATTTTAAAAAAGATTTTATTTACTTCTACGTAGATGAGTGCTTGCTTACATGTATTTATGTACACTATGTGCATGTAGTGTCCGAGGAAGCCAGAAGAGGGTGGCAATCCCCTGGAACTGGAGTTATAGATGATTGTGAGCCACCACGTGGGTGCTGGGAACTGAAGCTTGGTCCTCTGCAAGAGCAGCCAGTGCTCTCACTCTCTGAGCCATCTCTCCAGCACTTCTTTCAGATTATCTCATATTTCACTGCAGATAAAACTGACTGGTAAGCCAGGCATAATCCCAGAATTTAAGAGGCCAAAGTAGGAGGATTGCAAGTTCAAGGCCAGCCTTGGCCACGTAGTGAGACCTTCTCTCAAGATAGAAACATAAATGACTAGGACTGAACTCAGTTGTGAAGTGCTCACCTTGAAAGTGCTAGGCTCTGGGTGTTCTCTCTAGCACACACTCACGTCCATGGCTGAAGTCTTGCTGAAATGACAGGCCAACCCATTGTAGACTGAAATGTCTTCATTTTTTGAGGAACTTAGCATTTCTCTCAAATGCACCCTATTCAGGCCAAACTACATTTGGCTCCTTTCCTTTCTTTTCTTTTTCTTAGTGACTTATTTATTTATTTCATTTCATGTGCATTGATTGGTGTTTTGCCTGCATGTCTACATGTGTGTGTGAGGGTTGTCTAACTAGATTTACAGACAGTTGTAAGCTGCCCTGTGGGTGCTGAGAATTGAACCAGGGTCCTCTGGAAGAGTAGCAGATGCTCTTAACCACTGAGCCAGTCCCTTCTTTTCTTTTCTTTTTTTGTACTATGTAGATCTGACTGTCTGTAGAGGGAAGTTTCTGTCCCGCCAGAAGCTCCTAAATACACACACTAGGCTTATATTAATTACAAATGCAGGCCAATAGCTCAGAATTATTCCTAAGTAGCTCTTACATTTTAAATTAACCCATATTTCTTATTTACACTTTGCCACATGGCAGTACCTTTATCAGTATGGCACATTCATTTCCTGCTCCCTTTGCATCTGGCTGGTGACTCCAGAATCCCCTCCTCCGCCCCCCCCCCAGCATTCTCTTAGTCTGGTTCTCCTGCCTAACCTTATTCTGTTCAGCTATTGGCCAGTCAGCTTCTGTATTAAACCTATCACAGAGACACATGTTCACACAGTGTTAAGCAATATTCCACAGCAGCTGTCCTGTAAGTCACTATATATACCAGGCTAGCCACACACTCACAGAGATCCTCCTGCCTCTGCTTCCTAAGTGCTGGAATTAAAGGCGTATACCACTACACCCAGGTTACATTTGACTCTTTTTCAATTCTTATGATCTGTGAATGAATTAGACCTGACCCATTAGTTTAGCGGAGAAAGAATAATGTTGAGAGAAAAAATTTAGCTTTAAATTGCTGTGCACTTAAGTTATTGTAAGCTCCATATATCACCTTGCTTGGTATGGTGGTAAAATTAGGCTACTTTTTTTTTGTTGTTGTGGAAAAACACACCATGGCCAACTTACAAAAGAGTTGATGTTGGCAAACAGTTCCAGAGGGCATGGTGGCTGGAGCAGGGTGCTGAGAGCTCACATCCTCAACCACAGGCACAGAGCAGAGAGTGAACTTGAAGCAGAATGACGACATGAACTCTCAGAAACCCCACCCCCACCGTGATATAATTCCTCCAGCAGTGCTGCTCCGCCTCCCCAAAAGCACCACCAGCTGGATCAAGTGGTCAACTATCTGAGCCTGTGAGGGACAGCTGTCATCCCAACCACCACAGATTCCTTATTTAGACTCTGTGATGGGGAGAAGACCCGTCCAAAATGTCCAAAATGTTTAAGTATTCACCATCTTCAAAGGGCCTTGAAGACGAGCAGAATTCACATTGGGGAGCAGACCACACCCCAAACCAGAGCTTTAGATTCACCAGACAGTGGGTTATAGTTTGCTGTTGCTGAAGGGCATTTTGTTGTACATGTTAAGATTTGTAAAGCAAAAACAAAATAAAACAAATCAAAAAAAAAAAAAAAACAAAAAAAATGCCAAAAATTAAATATGGGCTGTGAAGTTCCCAGCTGTTTCCACTCATGGTGTTACTGCTCTGGAGAACAAGAAAATCGAGATTACAAGCCACACAATGGTACCTGAGGTTTGTGGACAAAATAGTTTCCCCAGTCCCATCCAGATCAGTGATGAGAACAGGAACCTTTAAAGAATTTAATTTGGGCAGTGTACTTGACCTATGAGGCATCTGTCCTAGTTAGGATTAGTTGAGGAGGAAAGGGTTAATGTGACTCACGTGTCCAGAATCGTAGTCCATTAAGGGAAGCCAAGGCAGGAACTCAATCAGGGCAGGAACCTGGAGGGAGGAGCTGATGCAGAGGCCATGGAGGGGTGTGACTGCTTGCTCAACCTGCTTTCTTTTCTTTCTTTCTTTCCTTCTTTCTTTCTCCCTTTCTTTCTTTCTTTTTTATTTTTTTTTTTATTTTTCCAGACTTATTCTGTAGACCAGGCTGGCCTTGAACTCACAGAGATCTGCCTGCCTCTGCCTCCCAATTGCTGGGATTAAAGGTGTGCATCACTGCCTGGGTCAGCCTGCTTTTTTTGCAGAACCCAGGACCACCAGCCTAGGGATGGCCTCATCCATAGTGGGCTGGGCCCTCCCACATCCAAAACTAATTTAGAAAATACCCTATGGCCAGATTTTCTCAGTTAAGGTTTCCTCCTTTCAGACGACTCTAGTTTGTTTTGAGTTGACTTAAAACTAGCCAGGGCAGCAATTCTCTTAAATTTCTGGTTTTCTTTTCCTTTTTTTTTTTCAATTTTAATTTTCACTATTGTGCGTGTGTGTGCACATGTGTCACAGTGCACATGTGGAGGTTATAGAAAGCATCCGGGAGCCCGTCCTCTCCTGCGTGTTGCCTAGGCAGGGTTGTTTCTGTTTCTGCTGTTCTGTGAACTCCAGGCTGGCTGGATTGCAAGTTTCTGGCTGGTTCCTTTATCTCTTGTTTTACCACAGGAGCTCTGGGATTACAGATGTGCACCAGCTGGGATTACAGATGTGCACCAACTATCAACTATCAGGATGCATAGATGTACAGATGTACACTAGCTGGGATTACAGATGATCTATACCAGCTGGGATTGCAGATGTGCACCAGATGGAATTACAGGTGTGCACCAGCTGGGATGTGCACTAGCCCATGTGCCTTTTGAAAGTGAATTCTGGGAATCCAGCTCAGGTGTCCAGATTGCACAGCTTTTACTTGCTGAGATGTCTCCCAGCTCTGGTCTTCTGTTCCAAGCAAATGCTCTAAGACTCTGAAGAAATCTTGTCCTTCCAAATCATTCATGAGAAATAAAATGCTGCCTCAAAGACAGTCTCTAAAGTGATTTTAAGCTATTGCTTTATAGCTACTCTTGGAACAAGTCTACAAACCATATGAAAAGAGTCTGTATTTTTATTTTTTTTGCCAAATTTACAAATCAAAATGGCATCTCTCAATCTGGGAAGAAGTTTCCCAGGCTGAGAAGTTATGAAATATGTATATACAAAACATTAGAAGCAGAAGCTGAAAAGAAGGCTTCACAGGTAAAAAGCACATGCTGCTCTTCCAGAGAACTCGAATTCAGTTCCCAGAATCCACACTGGGGGCCTACAGCCACCTGCGACTCCTGCTCCAGGGGACACAAGATCTCCCCTCAGCTTCCAAAGACATGTGCGCGCACACACACACACACACACACACACAGAGAGAGAGAGAGAGAGAGAGAGAGAGAGAGAGAGAGAGAGAGAGAGAGAGAATTGAAACCAAAAATGAGTGAGGGTTAAATTACTGAAAACACCGAGATGTGGAAAGAAGTGAGGAGAGAACGGCAAAGTCAAAGAGGAGGCTTTCCTTTTTATTTGTTTGGTTTTCTGTCTTTTGCTTTTTCAAGATGGGGTTTCTCTGTGTAATAACCCCATCTTGAACGAGCGCTGTAGAGCCACCTGCATCTGCTTCCCAGGTGCTGCCATGGCTGGGCTAGGAGGCCTTGCTAAGAAAGTCCTAGCAGAGGTGCTCATCAGGGTTCACTGAGGAAACAGAGGTGGAAGGTTTTCTCTCTCTCTCTCTCTCTCTCTCTCTCTCTCTCTCTCTCTCTTTCTTGATGGCCACTCAGGTAAGACAGCTGATGTTGACGTTGACAGCTGATGCTGCATTCCTGTTTCAGTAAGACCTCAGTGAGGCTTTCTACAGTGTAGTCTTTGGGAAAATTCCTTTTTTGTTGTTTTCCTTTGCTTCTTGATCTGGCTTTTGCTATCGTTTGGATCATGACTGTCCCCAACAAGGATCCACGTGTTGGCACTGTTGGAAAGAGGTGGTGGAGATTTTTCTGTTCATAGGAGCACGCGTTTGAACGGGGCTGGGGGGACCCTGACCCCTTTTTTCCTCTCCCCCTGGGAACTGAGTGTAGTGTCTTCCCTGTCATGTACCTGGTACCATGCAGCTGGCCTCAAGCCTAAAGCAATGGGACTGCTCAATCTCGCACTTGAACCTCGAAACAAAACCAAACCGTGAAACAAAATAAGCCTCATCGAAGTGAGTTATTGCAGGTATTTCGACACAGTGGCAGAAGGCTGGCAGCCGTGGCCTTCCACGCAGGGGGGAAGAGCAGCCCACACAGCTCAGGGCAATTTGCCTCACTCAGCAGCATCTACTGACATCTAGAACGTGTCTTTGGGACATTTGAACAAATAGCTGGAACTGCAGCCTAGCCAAGGCGAAAAACACGGCAAATCTAAAGACGGATGTACAGGTGACACCCTGTCCTTGTGGCTGGCCTGCTAATGACATCACTGTCACAAATATGACCTGGACACGCCTCTATTCCAACCGGCAGTTTGAAATGAACTTCGAAATAAAAATTCTCCTTCCCCTCACACCCTCTTCCTCCCTCCCCTCTTCCTCCTCCTCCTCCTCCCTTTCTCCCTCATTTCTTTCTCTTTCTCCCTCTTTTAAACCACAATGTAGCCTAGGTTGGTCTCAAAGTCATTGTTTTCTTTGTCTCCACTTCCTGTGTAATAGAAAGACACTGTCCCGCTAAAGGTATACTTAGAGAGAAACTTACGATAGGAATGACAAACAGTGGATGGACCCTAGCCATCTTCAGGGATGACGGTAACAATTTCTTAGACATAGGAAGATATACTAAGTCTCTCTTTGGCTATCTTTTTGTTTTGGAGAAATTATTTGTATAAGAACTCCCACCATCTATAAGACTTTACACACATGGAATAATCTGCGTCTTATTTTGGACCCAATGTTAATTGTTTTTTCACCACTGGGGTTGAATCTAGCACTGTACATACTAGGCTAGTATTCTGTCACTAACACACACACACACACACACACACACACACACACCCCACACTTCTTTTCCTTTTAATTTTGAGACAGAGTATTATAAAGTTGCCCAGGCTAGCCTTGAACTTTCAGTTCTCCTGCCGCAGCCTCCCGAGTACCTGGGACTACAAGCCTGTGCCACCTGGTCTGGCTTAACATCAATTTTCATACCAACTTAAAATTGTTTTATTTCATAATAAAATGATTTTTTTAAAAAATAGAGATACAATTTGGCTGCACTCTACAATTACAAAGACAGTTTGTCTGTGTGTGCTCATGTATGTGTGTCATGGCACATGCGTGGAGGCCAGAACTTTGGGCATCCCTTCCCTCCATCCATCCACCTAGTCACACTTTTTGTTGTTGTTGTTTGTTTTTACTTTTTTTTTCGGTTTTCCGAGACAGGGTTTCTCTGTGTAGCTGCCCTGGCTGTCGTGGAACTCACTCTGCAGACCAGTCTGGCCTTGAACTCACAGAGATCCACCTGCCTCTGCCTCCAGAGTGCTGGGATTAAAGGTGTGTACCACCACCCAGAAGCCTCTTCTTCCACATTTATGTGGGTTCTGGAGCCCAAAACCCAGGTCCTCGGGCCTGTGTGGTAAGTGCCCTGCTAAGCCATCTTGCTGGCCCAAATTTAACTGCATTTTAAAGAGCGCTAAATGAGACATGGCCCTGCACCGAATAGCTTTCAACTACAGTAGAGAAGCTAGCATGTGCCCACTGGCTAGGCATTGCTATTTATGAGAGAAAGAGCTTCAAATAGCCGAACACGGAATAAATACAGAAACAACCATCAAAATGGGCTTGATTCCCAAAACAGACGTAGATACATACAGTCGGTGTGATAGATTTTCTGATGTTTTAATAAATTGTCTTCAAGAAGTTATAGACCTAAAAATATGATTCTTTTTAAACATCCCTGGCTTCCCTTGAAATCCTAAGAGGAAGTGCTGATGATTCACGCTTTTCGGATGAAGTGGGAAGTGCCAACCTCCTGAGGTCACACTGCGCTGATTACCCCAACCCTGTCACTGCACAGGGATGGAATTCTTCCTTGCTCTGAGCTGGCAATCTAATCAGATGGCAGATTCGGAAGAGGAACCCCCACTGTAACACTTTACAAATATTAATCTAGTGGGGTAGGAAATAGCTGCGATTTTATTTTTAAAAAAAGCCTGGGTGGTCTCTTATTATACAGCTGTCTTCTGGGAAGGAGCATTGAATGACAAAGTTCTGTTTGTGAAGTCTAGTTTCCTCTGCTGTTTACTTTGACAAAGGATAAGAATTCAATGGGCCTCGTCATGACTGGGAAGAACAGCAAAAGCAGACGAGAAGAAATAAACACACAGAACGGACCGCAAACATAGTAGGAAAGAAGGAAGAGGCTGAGCATGCTCCCTTGCTAGGCAATGGCCCATTGCAGAAAAGGTGCGGGTGTCAACAGAGCAAAGGTTTCAGCTTGAAGGGCTGAAGATTACGTTGCAGGGTAACCCCAGGAGTGGATCCCCACCAAGGCTGTCAGCGTGCTCCTGAAGTGGGACCAAAGGCCCCACACCCAAAGTGGGTGTGTGGGTCATGAACTCACGAGCTCACTGCCGCTGCCATTACCTGCAAGCTCAAACCCCATCTTAGCATCCTTACGCAAACACAGTGCAAGCAAATAATGCTTAGCAGTCAGCGACACGTGGTGTAGGCAGTCCATAGGTCACCCTCAGAGTGAAGCGGGGACATGGTCCTCACTTGTGGAGTCTGCCCCACCCAACATAGACACTTGTCCTCATAGGACGTGAACGCTTTGATCATGCCCACTTGGTGTTCTTGTGTTTCTCACATATAATCGCACCTGAAACATTCCACCGCACCAAGTCTCAGCAGGACATCAAATCCAGACCATAAATGCCGAAAGTAGAGACTTCTCCAAGGAGAGAAAGTCATCGTGTAAGATCATTTCAAATATCGTGCTGATAAATAAAAGCACACACACACACAATGCTGATTGGCCTACTGCAAGAGCCCAGACCCCACATTATATATGTTGGAGAATAGTGAACTTGGAAGAGAGAGGAACTTGGAGTGGAGGAGTTGGGAAGACAGACAGGAAGTGAGACATGGGAGACCTGTTGGCAGGTATTTGAGGGTACCTCATACTATTCCTGGGACAACGTGAAGAAATGTCTACCCACTACAGACATAACCAATGTCCAACTGGGTGAACTAATGAGTTTTACTGGGGTTACTTACAGGTTGAGGGGTGTGGTGGTTTCAAAGAAAATGATCCCCAAAGGGAGTGGAACTATTAGGAGGTGTGGCCTTGTTGGAGGGAGTCTGTTACTGTGGGGGGGGGGGGGTTGAGGTCTCCTATGCTAAAGCTACTCCCAATCTCACAGTCCACTTCCTGTTGCCTTCTTGTCAAGATGTAGCCAGCATTGTGTCTGTTACCATGCCGCCGTGTTCCTGGCCATGATGATAATGGACTGAACCTCTGAACTATAGGCTGCCACCTCAGTCAAATCTTTTCCTTTATAAGAAAAAGTCATGGTCATGGTGTCTCTTCACAGCAATAAAACCCTAGCTAAAATAAGGAGTTACTTACAGGAGCAGAAATGACTCAAAGACAGCTACATCACCAAAACTCACCCTAGCCCGGGCGTCAGCTCACAAAAGTTGAACACCTGGAGCCCGCTATACAGCCTGCGGGCAGATCAACAAGTTAGAGGATGTCTTTTTCTTCCAGGCAGCTTGACTTGGTCTCTGATTCTTCTAGGCGTCTTCTGGGCAGCTCACTATAACTGAGAGTCCTTACTGCTTGTATATGCCTGGGGAAGGATGAGCCTAGAGAATCTGCTCAGTTTCAGGGACTTCCTGAAGCCTTTGAGTTGATTACCTGCTTAGCTTAACTAGACTTCCTTGAAGGCTGGAATGCTTCACTTCCCCTTTCCATCCTAAATGGAGGATTGCTATGTGGCAGGAGGTTCTATGGGAGAGGAACTGAACTTTTTGGGGTACCTGTTAAAAGCCAGGTGGAAATTACAAAGAGTACGTTTCAATATGAAGGAAGAGACTTCAAAATAAAAGCTAACACTGGGAATCTGTCAAAGCCATGGGATCTTTAGCATCTCCTGTCTCCCAGTTCCCAGTGGTTCACAGTACCCAGGGAAGCCACACTAGACTGTCACCCGGTCACATGTCCCCTTGACTGTCACCCAGTAACACGTCCCCTTGACTGTCACCCAGTCACACGTCCCCTCAGCTGTCACCCAGTTACACATCCCCTCGACTGTCACCGGTTACATGTCTTCTCTGCTGTCACCTGATCCCATGTCCCCTCTGCTGTCACCCGGTCACATGTCCGCTCAGCTGTCACCTGGTCACACGTCTCCTCGGCATTTTTAGACAAAAGAAGCACCTCACTGTGTAGCTTAGACTGCCCTGAAATTTGCTATCCTCCTGCCTCAGCTTCCTCCATGGGATTGTAGACATGTTCTGCCACAGCTAACTATACCCTGTCTACTAATAGGAGTTAATTCACTAATTAATTGCAGAAGGAGTCCCAAAAGGCAGTCTCTTAGCTCTGGAGTGAAACAATCTGCCCCATGAAGAACAAGACCGAGATTTAGAGCTGACAGTGGCAAAGGGACTACAAGAGAGAAGGAAAGTTGATGCCCAGAGAAAAATTCAAAACTATCTTTGTTTGGAATAGAATGCTATTTAGCGGTTTATTTTAAAAAGTGAACTAAGCCAGGGCTGATGATACACACCTGCCATCCCTGCTCTGCGGAGGCTGAGGCAGGAATAATGGTAAGTTCCAGGCTAGCCTGGGCTACAAAGCAAGGACTCTGTGCTTAGCTAGGGTTTGTTTTTTGTTTTTTGTTTTTTTTTTTTTTTTTTTTTTTTGCTGTGAAGAGACACCATGACCACGGCAACTCTTATAAAAAAAAAATAAAAAAGCATTTACTTGGGGTGCCTCACAGTTTCAGAGGTTCAGTCCATTATTCTCACGGTGGGGAGCACAGTGGCGTGCAGGCAGATACAGTGCAGGCTGAGAGTCCTACATCTTTCAGTCAGCAGGAAGTCGACTGAGACATTGGGTGATATCCTGAGCATAGGAAACCTTAAAGCCCATGCCCACAGTGACTCGCTCCCTCCAACAAGGCCACCCATTCTGACAAAGCCACACCTCCTAATAGTGTCACTCCTTATGAGATTTATGGGTGCTGATTACATTCAAACTATCACACCCTGCCAGGATAAATAATAAACAGAATCCATGTACATAAATATATATGGCTGTGTTTCAAAAGCACAACATTGACTGAAACATTAAGCTATGGACATATAGAGGATTTATGTTTCCAGTCATATGAAGTAGGAAAAATAGGCAAAATTAAACAGCATGCCTTATAGAAACTGTATTCAGCTGTGGCAGGCCGTGTCTCAAGGACAAAGGAGTTGGTGTTGGAAGCTTTCTCGGTCGTTGAGTGCCTGCTTGGCATGTGCGAAGTTCCAGGTTCAGTTCCCAGCACCACAAAGAACACACGGCAGAACAATAAGGAGACGCTTGACACAAAGGCCAGGAGTGTGGCTTCCTCTTGGGAAGAGAATGCAGGGGCTTTCGAGAACAGCGAGAGTTAATCTCTTAAGCCATTTGGCGGATGCAGGGGCATTCTTTTAATTACACTGGGAATGCAGTCATCACGATCGGTGGAAAACAGAGACAAGATGAACAGGGAGAATGGAGAAGCACAGCAAGTCTTAAGGAGTGAGAGGAAAGAAAGGTGTGCAGACAGGGTGGCGTGTGATGCAGCAGCAGCAGCAGCAGCGGAGCAGAACATTCTCTCCCGACCCACTGCATTCCCCTAGAATCCAGACAGACAAGCCCTTGAGAGCACTTGACTGGCAGCAGATTTATCCACAGTGAAAAACACCAGCAGGTACCCGAATGTTGTCTTTACATGGCTGAAGGAAAGAGCTATGCCCCCAAATTTCTCAGCTGTGAGTTACACTCATGAATTAAGGTGTAAGAAAAATATTTCTAGACATAGACACCAAGAGAATGTCCTCCCTGCAGAAGTCACTAGAAAGGGAACTGAAGAATGTTTTCACCAGGAAGAAGATTAACCAGGAGGGATGACTAGAAATCAAAAGGCCATGTGGGTCCTGGAGAGATGGCTCAGTGGCTGCTCTTGGAGAGGGCCTAGATTCAGTTTCCAGCACCGGGAGAGTGGCTCGCACCATCTGTAACTCCAGTTCCAGGGGTCTCTGACGCCCTCCTCTGGCTTCCACCGGCATTGCACATGTGTGGTGACTAGACACATATGCAGGCAAAACACCCATATACCCAAAATAAAAATAAAGGGGAGCAGGAAGCAAGGTTGAACAAAGAAAGTGGCCAACACAATATTTGGAGATTTACATTAGTATCACTTCAGAACACACACACACATACATACACACACACACACACACACACACACACACACACACGCCCACCCACACATGTTATGGTTTGTGTAACTGTCTCCCAAAGGTCCATTTTTTCAATGGCTGGTTACCACCTTGGTGCTGCTGATGACCGCTAGGAAGCAGAAGAGATGGGCCCTGCTGGGAGGTAGTAACTGGGATGTACTGGGAGGAACCAAAGACTCTGTTCCCCTCTTCCTCTGTGTTTCCAGCCATGAGGTGAGAGGCCTGGCTGGAAAGCAAGCCTGGCATGGGCAGTGGCTAGGATGCCAGCTGTGACCAGGAAGGATGGATGGGAAGAGCAGCAGACCAAGCCCAGGCAGAGTCTGCCAAGGAGCGTCAACGTTGTGTACCATGGAACCTTAGATTCTAAGGAAATATTTGTAAGAATGGATAGCTAGCTTTCTTCAGTACTGAGAGGCTGTGAAGGCTGTGTAATGCTCTCCATTACCTTCCTATAGACTTGGTTCTGAGCCTACCAGGCAACACCATGGGGTACATTCTCCTCCCTGTGGTCCTTGAGGAATGGCATTCAGTATTGGCTGTTGTGTTTGGCTACATAAGTAAGTCATCCTTGAATGTAGTCTGTGGGCTCAAATTCAAGGTTCTCCTTGCAGTCAAAGAAAGGAACCCAGAGGAGTGAGCCTGCCCTGACGTGTGCCCCTCGGCCTTGGCTGGATGGTGTCGCCATGGCAACCAGCCTACAAGCTACACTCCTGTTAATGGGAACTTATGGCGGGTGTGTAGGATGAGTAGGAGATGCTGCTGGGGAATGGCTTCCATGGTCCTTTCTCCTCCCGGGATGCCATTCTGGGGACAAGGGGTTCAGATCTACCGACCGGTATTTGGAAATTGAAAAAACAAAACAAAAACAAAACCTGCTGCTTATTTTTTTTTTCCCAGTGGACTGACCAAATCAGCAACTGACGAATTGTTTGTATTTGTACACATACAGTCGACTACAGGAAGCAAGGGACTTTCCCTGAGGTAGTAGAGAGACTAGGAGACGTCCCAACTCTGGCCTTCCTTCCGATCCCACATCATTCTCTCTGTTTCAACCAAGAGGCGCCCACAGAGGCACTCCCCTGGGTGTCCTCTGTGCTCTGTGCCATTAAAGGGGTGGAGAAGAAAGCAATATTTCTTTGTCATGTCTTCCTGATAGGTCCTGTGGCCTCTGCACCCCCAACACATACCGTGAGGATGGATATATGCAGGAGCAAGGTGAGGAGGCAGACTGGGTATCTCAGTTAAGCCAACTCTGCCTTTGTTGGAAAGGGGAACATGAATGTCAGCTATTTAAGCAATCTGGTAGGTGACCGTCTTAGGTCCATTTTCTGTTGCCATAACAGCATTCCAGAGAGGGTAATTTATAAAGACAAAGAATTTATTTCCTGGAGTTCTGAAAGCCAGGATGTAAGGATGAGGAGTTGTGTCCGTTGAGGGTCTTCAGTCAGGCAGGGGTCACACGCAAGTCTCTTCCTCTTTTTGTACAGCCACAGAACATGGCTAGACATGTTCTATAAGCCAGCACTTAGTTCACGGCCAGCCTGGGCTATATAAGTGGTACTCTATCTAAAACAAACAAACAAACAACAAACAAACAAGGACCAGTGAGACGGCTTAGTGGGTAGAGGAGCTTGCTGTACAAGCCTGGGGATCTGAGTTCGATACCTAGGACCCGTGTGAATGCAGAAGGAGAGAACCGCCTCTGCAGACCTGTTCTCTAGCCTCCATAGGGCCTTGTGTTATTGCCACCCACACACGCGCAAACTCATCCACTAATAATAAACCCTTTAAAGCAAGCAAAAAATCAACTATGTTGTGGTATAATGTAAGTATGATGATGTGGTTATTCATGGTACATTCAAAGTGTGTCAATCATAAGTCTGATGAATGAGGGCACCCAGGTGGCCCATCGGGATAGGGTCTCTATGGTCCTGATTTCCCACAGCACTTCCTTGCGCCCCCCCCCCCCCCTCTTCTGCCCCTAGCCGTAGTAGCGACTTGATTTGCTTTCTCTTATGCTATTGATTTCCTGAAGAGTCTGGCCGTTTGCCTTGTCGAGTGTGTCACGGGTCCAATTGTTTCCTTGTAGGGGTCATTAACCTGATATTCCAGCTATTGTATTTCCTGTGCACTGGAAGTCAGGCCTACAGGCTTGGCTAAACACAGTTAAACAACAAGGCAGACACCAAAACTTCACAGATGACTTCCTGTTGATGTGATACCAGGTCAAGGACTGTATGTTGACTTCTTTGCTTCGACTGACTGCAGGACTGTCCTTGCGAAGAATATTATTTCCTTAAAATTTGAAGGTATCTGCCCAGGGTTTTTGCTTGCTTTCGTGTTAAAGGCCAGCATTAAAGGATCCATCATTTTCCCCTGCTTCAGAGTTCTTTGTAGAAGTAGCATGGAATGCCAGACTGCACAGATGGAAGCTGTAGGATGGGAGGAGATGCTAGTCTATCTGTTGCCATTGGCAAAGATGGTGGCCTGTACTATGGGGCCTTATAGGGGCTTAGGAGCCAAAGTCTCCCAGGTCTGGGTTTGGGGTCTTGATTTGATTGGCAGAGTCTACAGCCCTCGAAGATGTGGTTGTAAGGACATTTCCCAAGCAAGGGATGGAAGATGTAAGGTGTAGGCTAGTCAATGGACTGTAACAGATAGGCCATTTGAGATTTTGAGCCTCTGCGGGGTGGGGGTGTCAAGGGCTTTTAGAGCTTGGCAAACACTCATGGCTTTAGCTTTGTTGGCTGACCCTCTCTTCAGGACCTGTCTGTACTTCTTGGGGGAAAAAAAATGCATGTTTTGCAGGAGCTTGGGGTCCACCCCTTGAGGAACTTCTGTCTCTGTGGTAGGGTTCCTTGGTATCATTTCTGTGCTCTTTGGGGACTGGCTCTCCACAGTGACTTCTTCACCATGTCTGTACTGCACCATGCAGCTCCCAAAGCCTGAGGACTGAAAGAGAAAGATTTTTTTAAAAAGATTTATGTATTTTTATTTTTATGTGCATGAGTATTTACCTACATGGATGTATGTGCACCACATGCATGCAATTCCCATGGAGGTCAGAAGAGGGTATCAGATTCCCTGGAACAGATTTACAGCCAAATATCAGAGACCATATGGGAGCTAGGAACTGAACCTGGGTCCTGTGCAGGAGCAGCCAATGCTCTTAACTATAGAGTCATCTCTCCGGCCCCTCAGATTCCTTCTTAATTACTTTATTTCTTACTTTGTTTCTTTTCAGATTGGCCTTGAGTTTGCACTGATTCTCCTGCCGATGCCTCTTGAGTGTGGGGATTACAGGCATGGGCTGCCACACCAAGCTAAGATTCCATATCTAACTTTGCCCAGCCCTTACCTTTCTCCAACTTTCCAAACAAGGCTGTCTTCCTTGCCACACCTGTGTCCCAACTTAAATGCTTGTTAGGTGGGTGAACAGAGGGATTTGGGCCTGGGAATGGTTTCAGGTGCCCCCAGGCACCCATGATTTAAAAATATTATAATTCACAGGTTTTAAATAAATATAACAAGGCATCAATATAATCCCCACCTCCTCTCTCTTCTGTCTCTTTCTCCCTGGCAGAGGATCTCACTGTACAACTCTGGCTGGCTTGGGACTTGCTGTGTAGGCCAGCTTGTTCGATCTTTCTATCCCCAACACAAGACAGGGTGTCACTGCGTAGTCCTTGCTGACCGCCTCTCTCCCACCTCCCATCTCTTTGACACAGGGTCTCACTGTGTAGCTCCCGTTATCCTGGAACTCCATGTGTAGATCAAGCTAGCCTTGAACTCACAGAGATCTACTTACCTCCGCCGACGTTAAAGGTGTGTGCCGCCACACCTAGATAATTATTTTATTTTTATTGTTGCCACTGATCTCTTACTGTGCCTAGTTTATGAACTAAACATGTGATAGCTATGCAGGGATGAGAGAGGGGGGGGGGAGAGAGAGAGAGAGAGAGAGAGAGAGAGAGAGAGAGGACAAAAGAAGGATGTTGTGAACAATCCCCCACTAATAAGGGAGGAAGACTTGGTGATGAGAGAAGACCCCCCACCTCCACTGGCTGCAACTTTCTCCCATGGTCCCACCCTTAGTTGTGCCACAAGGAGTGGCCCAATGGCGGTTCGTCATTCTGCCCTTTGTTCTGCTTCAGTTGTCCCTGTATCCCTGGCTTCCTGAGCTGCGAAGGACTTGTGCTTTCTGTAGAGACAACAAATGCTGGTGTGGCTGCCTTTAGTGATAACTAGTAAAAAAAATAAAATAAAATAAAAATCCAAATCCACGCAATTAAGGGCTCCTCAAATTGGATTTGGTATAACATGCTGAGCAAATAAACTAGGATTTCCTTTTATTTGGGGTAGACGTGCAAGACACTTCTGCAGATGGTTTTTAATGCAGCTTCACGGGCTGCGCTTTCAACACCCCAGTCTTCACTGGATATGTGCGTTGACGGCTGGCATGGCTCTCTACAAACAGAGAGGAAGGGGCGGGTTTTTGGAACCAGAAGGATCTGGTTGAATACTGCCTCTGCCACTTATTTGCTGGGCAACTTTAGGGCAAGTTTTCAGCTCTTTGAGAGTCAAGATGCCCCCATGACATGCTAAGTCCAATGTGACAGGAATTTGGTACATTGTGCACACTGATAAATTCTTTCTTTATAGAATTATTTATTTATTTATGTATATGAGTCCTCTGTCTGCATATATGCCTGCACACCAGAGAAGGGCATCGCATCCCACTATAGATGGCTGTGAGGATGTCTTGAACAATCCCCCCACCTAATAAAGAAGGCTTGGTGATGAGCAAAGACCCCAACTCCTCTGGCTGCAACTAGTGTGCTACCATGTGGTTGCTGGGAATTGAACTCAGGACCTCTGGAAGAGCAGCCACTGCTCTTAACCACTAAGCCACCTCTTCAGCCCTCAATAATGATGAATTCTTTTTGTATCCCCTAGAAATTCACTTTCCAGTCTTCAGGTTTAGGCCAGTGAAAGGTGACAATAGTGGAAGCTTTCATTTTCTTCTGCTGGGTCATTTGTCTACCAAGGAACTCTACAATTGCACATGTGTATATAAGTACGTAGTATGTATATGCTTATTATAGGCACGTGTGTGGATACATGTGCATATGTGTGTTCATATATGTGCGCATGTTTGTGTATGCATGAGTATGTATATATGTATGTACAAATGTGTGTATGTACTGTATGCATGTATATATGTGCATATGAGTATATGTAGGTGAGTGTGTCTATGTACATGCTTCTGTGTGAATATGCACATGTGTCAGTGTGTGTATGTATGCATGTACACAAAGTGTGTACATGCATGTCCATGAAGTCAAGCATCCCAGGGAGATGTCAGTGGGAGCAAGTTGTCAGATGTGGTGAATGCATGAGTTCTTGTCAGTTCTGAAACATTACTTAATTGTTAGGACCCTCCTTCCCTTTGAGGATTTGAAGGTTCTAAGTCCCTTTATGGTCCTCAGACAAATCCCTGGGTGCTCTGAAACCAAGAAAACAGGCACAGATCTTGCCTTCCAGAGTAAAGTAGATCCTAGAAACACCCTAGGATACTTCAAGAGTAGTGAGGTCTTTCAAGGCCAGCTTGGTCTACATAGTGAGTTCCAGGAGAGCCAGAGCTACATAGTGAGAGTTTGTCACGGGGGGGGAAGAGGGAGGGGAGGGAGGGAGGGGAGAGAGAGAGAGAGAGAGAGAGAGAGAGAGAGAGAGAGAGAGAGAGAGAGAGAGAGAGAGAAGAAATCAGCTGGGCAGTGGTGGCTAGGGAGGCAGGTGGGTCTCTGTGAGTTCGAGGCCAGCCTGGTCTACAAAAGAGAGTTCCAGGACAGACTCCAAAGCTACAGAGAAACCCTGTCCCTAAAATGGAAAAATGAAAGAAAATTCTGGGACTTTTACGGCTGGCCAAAGATGTGCTGATTTCCACAAATACCAGAAGCCTTTTGTGCAAAATGAAACTGCTTGAGACTTGATCCCATACTTGAGTTCTATAACAAACGGTAGAGAAATGTTCTCATCGGCAATGGAGATGGTTTCTATGGGAAACTGCAAGAGGCTGTGGACATGGTTCAGAGGGAGGAAGAATTACAAACAGTTCATTAGACTGAAGACAGGGAGCTGGGGACAGTCCACACAGCAAGTGGCAGGTTTTGATGGTGTTTCAGCCTGTGACTCCTCATTCACCCATCATTCGGCGTGAGTATGGTAGAGGTGGGGCTGAGGATGCCCAATGACTCCTCCTTCCCCTCACCAGCCGGGTGAGCAAATGGTGCCTCTGCGGGAAACACATGAGGAAGGTGTACTTTGGTAAGATCACCATGGAAGGTGCTGGGAGCTGAGGATCCCTGGCCAGCAGATCCCAGAGGCTGGATCGCACTGAAGCATCTGACTGCATGCTTATTCCTTCTGACATAAAAACCACAGGGTGCTGGGGCACACATTGGACCAGCTGCCTCTGGTGTGGAAGCTACCTCAGTGGGACCTGATGTGGTGCTCAACTACCTAGGGCCCCTGTGAGGGTCCCTGCAGGTGTCACAGCAGGCAGGGAAGCAAACAGCAAAGAGGTGAGGATGAAAACTCAGTTCAAATTGACTTCATCCACCTGAATCAAGCTTTGGGGAGTCTGATGCCAGGCAGTTTGTTGTCAGTGTATTTTAAACACAGTACAATTTGGGAAAAAAAAATGTTTTCAGGCAGCAATCATTCCCTTTCGAGCTATACAATAAGCCCAAGGAGTGACTACATAGAGACTCCTTTGCAAAGTACATGTGACCAGGAGGGTGGGTTCTATAGCAAAAAGGTCTAGAATCTAGTGTGGTTTCTGACCAAGATATCCTAGAGGTCAGCAGGCCATGAAGGGCATTTGACATCCAGCACCCTAAGGATGGGCTCTATTGCCTGGGAACTATAGATAAAGGTCTAGGGAGGGAAAGTCTGGGATAGACATTCTGGGGAATTTGGGTGAAGTCTGCCTGATTGAGGTCTGCCTCCACAGACAGCAAAAGGTCACCAGCTGGTGAACAATATCCACTTCCAGTCTTCTGGGTAGAAAACAGGTACTTCCTCCTCTGAGGACACACTCCTGTATGATTAGCATTCCTGGTTTCCCTGGTAGTCTGTGGGTACAAGGACCTTTGTGCCCCTACCAGTATCAGATGCCAGGGCAGGTGGGATTAAGAGGTCATTGGGAGGCTCTGGTGTGTCAGCCTGGCCCTGAGCCTCCATGCTGGTTAATCAGCATTAAATGTGAGCATTTAGCATGTTTACTACATCAGGTGCACTGGAGTTTAGTAACTTTTTAAATTGTTTTAAGGAACCGTGTTTCTCAAACAAATGGTTGTAAAGACACAGTTAACCCTTTTCATGAGGCAGCTGGATCCCCTCTGTATGCTATGAACATGCTTTATTACCATTGGTTAATAAAGATGCTGCTTTGGCCTATGGCAGGGCAAAATAGAGCTGGGCAGGGAAAACTAAACTGAATGCAGGGATAAATAAGGTGGAGTTAGGGAGACGTCATGTAGCTGCCAAAGGAGAAAGATGCCAGAACCTTACTGGTAAGCCACAGCCTTATAGTGATACGTAGATTAATAGAAATGCGTTAATTTAAGAAGTAAGAGCTAGTTAGAAATATGCCTGAGCCATCGGCCAAACAGTTATGTAATTAATATAGTTTCTGTGTGATTATTCGAGTCTGGGCAACCGGGAAACCAACGCACAGTCTCTGGCTACAATCTCTTTTGGTGAGCAGTTTTGACTTTGAATATTACAGGTATGAAACAGATGCACTCCTCACGGGACACTTCAATCAAACCCAGAGTTCCTGAGGCTTTGCCAGGCAGTGACTCCGTCAGCCTCACCTTACCAAAAGCTGCAGATTTATTCTCCTGAGAAAATGTTGAGTCACAGGCACACACAGGACATTCCAGACCTTTGCTTTAGGGGATTTTTTTTTAAGAAAAATTTTTATTTTTTTATGTGCATTGGTATTTTGCCTGCATATATGTGTGTGTGAGGATGCCAGATCCCCTGGAACTGGAGTTACAGACAGCTGTGAGCTGACATGTGGGTGCTGGGAATTAAACCCAGGTCCTCAGTGTGCTATAAAGTGAGAGGACCCCTAATCTCTATGGTCTGCAGATGCAGGTAGAAGCCGGGGTCAGGGGTTCTGAGGGCTACAGCTCCTTTGGAAAGATTTTTGCACAGGGCTGGGGCCAGCCTCAGTGTTAGAGTGCTTTAGTGGTGTGCATCCTGGGGTCCATCCCCAGCACCGCACACACACACACACACACACACACACACACACACACACCACACACCACATACACACACACACACACCACACACACACCACACACACACACACACACCACACACACACACACACACATCACACACACACACACCACACACACACCACACACACACACACACACACACACTCACACACGCACCGAAGACTATGGTTCAATCTTGAACATCTAAATTGATATCCCCTTTTTCCCCCTTCGAGACAGAGTTTCTCTAGCTGTCCTGAAACTTGCTCTGTAGACCAGGCTAGTCTCAAATTTACAGAGATCTGCCTCCTGAGTGCTGCTGAGATTAAAGGCATGCACCATTACTGCCTGGCTAATTTGCTATTCTTAATTTGTGACTGAAGAATTCAGGTCAAGGAACCATTTTCTCAAAGTGAAGTTGAGTGTGCTCTGTGTCTGGTTTTTGGGTTTTTTGGGGTTTTTGTTTGTTTTTTTTTTTTTTTTTGGTTTGGTTTTGTTCTCCTCAAAGGAGACCCAAATCGGTGGTTTTGTGGTTTCCAGCATGTAATCAGCCATGAGAAAGCACTTACAGGTCGCCAGGTACACCGAGGCTGGTTTGTTTTCTTCAGGTCCTACCAGCCATGCCTGGCCCACTTATTTTCCTTCTCCCTGGACCTCTGGACCCCAGAGCATTGGGCTGTAACTAATAGAGGCAGGAGCCCACACCCAGCTCCACTCACAAGAGTGCCATCATGGGGCAGGTGCTTCACAGGGCTGGAGTCCCAGAGTGCAGTGTCCCAGAGGCCTCTGAGTAGACAGCTAACTTAGAGAGTCTCGTCATGTCTCCGTGGGGCTTGGATACTATCTCTTCCTTACTGGAGAGTCTTCAGGCACTATAACTGGCCCTGGCTTTGTGAGGGGTGACCCTTGGATTGGGGGATATCTCTTGTCCCTTGTGTGTGGGGCACAAGGTCCTTGTGCTCATAGAAAAACTAAGAATGTTAAACACTCATACATGTCTCCGCAGTGGAAGGTTTGTGTACCTGTTTCTTCCTGGAAAGCTGGGATGTAATTAATAATCCGGTGATCTTTACTATCTGTAGCGTCAGGCCTCATGTGCATCCCCCAGACTAGTATTTTTATCCCAGAGTCTTCCTCCTTGGACCTTTATCCTGGGCACTTTTCCTCAGTGAACAGAACCCATTCTGACATCACATGCACTTTGCAAAGGAGTTTCGATGTAGTCAGGTCTTGAGCTTTATTGTGATAATTGCCACCAAGAAATCTTTTTTCCAAAGTTGCACTGTCTTTAAATATGTCAAAAATAAACTGCCTGGGGTCATATTCTAGAAGTTTGAACCAACACCAGCTAAGTCATGTTGAGCCAGATTTCCTTCTTGCCTCTCAGGGATC